>NW_015173819.1:40482-66565 GCF_001447785.1 Gekko japonicus
CCTATAATAGTGATCCCTGAGACAGTATTTCTGATGTGTACATTTACTGCAGAATTTGGGTTTTCAGGTATCATAGGCCTTTTAGCACGTAGTATTCCAGCCCTCAAATCTAGGCACTCTTCCTCTTTGACTGTTTTCCCTCCCCTCCACTATTTTTGTCAGTAGGATAATACATGAACTATCAAACAAGGTAGCATGAAGGTTGAATGAGTACTTCTGCCTGAAGTGGCTTGCTGAATTCAGCCATCCCATCTCCCCCTTTCCCCTGTTGGCTTACCTTTTTAAGCATGTCTCCCCTTCCCTTGAAAATATCTGAAGAGGGATGGGCAACTCCTATCATAGTGATCCCTGAGACAGTATTTCTGATGTGTAAATTTACTGCAGAATTTGGGTTTTCAGGTATCATAGGCCTTTTAGCACGTAGTATTCCAGCCCTCAAATCTAGGCACTCTTCCTCCCTGACTGTTTTCCCTCCCCTCCACTATTTTTGTCAATAGGATAATACATGAGCTACCAAACAAGGTAGCATGAAGTCATAACTCTTTCTCTCTCTCCTTTGCTCTCATTTTAGACATTTTGACGCTTGAATTGCAAGAAAAAGGAGAGGACGCAACTGTGACGATAGGCGTGCAGACAGATCCAGAAAAAGGAGAGGATGCAACTGTGACGATAGGCGTGCAGACAGATCCAGAAAAAGGTGAGGACGCAGCTGTGACAGTAGGCGTGCAGACAGATCCAGAAAAAGGAGAGGACAGTAGGCGTGCAGACAGATCAAAAGTCTTTATGTTGGCAGAAGGAACAGATTCTCCCAGATGGTGTTTCCACACTGGACCCTACAGGTATGTGAGGCTGTGAATTAATTTGCAAATGAAAGAATAAACTTGTTACTCATAAATAAGGGGGAGGAACTGGGGATGTACTGGACAGGTGCCTGAAAGCAGTAATGGGCTTGGATGAGAGATGATCAATAAATGGCATCTTCTTAACAGGGTGTTGCTTAACAGGGTGGCTTAGTGCATGTTTTGAGAGGGGTAGTACTCTGTCCTAAAGGATCATGTTCTCTTGCATTCCATGTGGCTTGGGCCAGAGCCTCCAGTTTACAGTAGCTCCAAGATACCAGCTACTTCCACCGGGCACCACCCAATGGTAGACTAGTGGTGGAGACAGGCCCTAACCTGTGATCCTATCTCTGTGTTTGCAGAAACGATGACGTTGGATCTGGACACAGCAGGCCCCTACCTCATCCTGTCTGACAATGGGAAAAGCGTGAAGTTGGGAGACACGCGCCAGAAACGTGCCACATCCCGGGACCGATTTAATGTGTACCCTTGCGTACTAGGCAGCAGAGGGTTTAGCTCTGGGAAACACTGCTGGGAGGTACAGGTGGTCGAAGGGGGATGTTGGGCTGTGGGCGTGGCCCGAGAGTCAGTGAAGAGGAGGAAAAAGCTCAACTTTCGGCCTGAGGAGGGAATCTGGGCTTTGGAGCACTTAGGATTCGATCATTACCGAGCTCTGACCTCCCCTCCAACTACTCTGCTCCTGGGCGAGACACACCAAAAGGTCCAGGTATGTCTGGACTATGAGGCAGGCCAGGTAGCGTTTTTTGATGCAGAGAAGAATACTTGGATCTATACCTTCTCGTCAGTTTCTTTTGGAGGGGAGATTATCTATCCCTGGCTGTGGGTGGGGCTGAGATCACAGCTCAGACTGTGTCCCTGAAGTTACACATACCTTCCAGAAGCAGACAGATTCAAATAGAGAGCCAGTTTGGTGTAGTGGTTAGAAGCGTGGACTCTGATCTGGGAGAACCAGGTTTGATTCCCTACTCCTCCATATGCAGCTGCTGGGTGACCTTGGGCAAGCCACAGTTCTCTCAGACCTGTTCGATCAAGATCAGTTTTCAAAGAGCTCTCTCAGCCCCACCTACCTCACAAGGTGTCTATTGTGGGGAGAAGAAGGGAAGGAGATTGTAAGCTGCTCTGAGACTCCAAGTGAAGGGCGGGGTATAAATCCAATCTCTTCTTCTTCTTCTTCTACCCTGAAGGAACTGGGTTAGCTCTACAGGCCACCTAAGAATCCACAGAGATCTTCAGTTTAGATTGAGAATAGGTATGAAGCTCAGTACATGGGAAGAATATACTGAGCCAACCCGCTGGCCTGTCTCTTAGTATTTGTCTGTTCTGACTGGCAGCACCTTCCCAATACAGAAAGGTATTCAGCACCTGCTACCTGAGGTAATTCAATTGGCAATACTGTTGGCCAAATGGGGCCTATTGCCTGGTGTGCCAATGCCCAATGATGAACATAGCCAGTGAGATTCCAGAAGCAGACAGAACTTTATTTGAATAGAGGGGAACCTTGGTAGCAAAACCCAAGGAATCTATTAGTAAGGCTTCAGCCATTAACTTTTTATACAGTGTAACAAACATGCACAGATATCTTCCTGTTACAAATTTTAGGTTTTGTTTCCTTCTATGTATGTAAGTTTGCCAAGCATATTTTTTTTTCTTTATTTGGAATTCTCTAGAAATAGTTCTATTTTTCTACAAGCCTTGCAAAGCCACAGAAATCTGTTGTCAGCAACCGTCCTGTTAAATCAGCTGTGTCCTGAGACATAACCTCTTACCCTCTTGTCCGCTTCACCACATTGGTTTTTCACCGCAGCTGAATTTAGCTTGTTTAAGCAACCTAAAGCAAGCAGAAGGTCAGAGACAGCAAGTATGGCGTTAGTCTTGCTAATTCGCCCATCAGTACCAAGGGTTGAACTTTCTGAATTCACTGCTACAACTGAGGCCAGCCCTTCTCTGTGGGAACGGTAAATAAGAATCTACCCAAAGTTGGATAAATGCATACTATGCCCAAAAGGGATTCCAGCTTTTTGAAAAAAACTTGATAAATACCTCTTATTTTGGGGAGACTGTAAGAGCCTCGACATTTACTGTGATGGCCTCCACTCCTTGGACCAATTTCACCCTTCGGTTTTCATGAGTTCCCTTCTTAAATTCAGGCTGTGTAAGGCTACTTGTCTCATATAGCTTTCTGTTGAAGCTTTCTTGACCATCCTTTGATTTATAGGCTGCAGCTGTCTCTTGACTGAAGCATATTTCAAACCAGGGGTGGCTTTCAACATTGGGGGCAGCTGTCCCAAGCTGGGGGATAGGGAGTGACAGACCACATCCTCACCCTTCCCCCAAACTGGGGGGGGGGGGAGAAGAGTAAGAGCAGGTTCCAGCTCCCACACCTAGCACCTGGGCTGTTCAGGGCTTGGGTTGCCTGCTCCAGCCAAGGCTGGGGCAGTATCTTCCACCTGCCTCATACAGAGCAGGGGCTTCTGTTTGCTTGGAACCTGGGGATGGGGTAACAGGGCGCCCCTGGCAGGGGATGTCAACAATTCTGGGATTCCCTCCTGAACTTTTGCCCAAGGCTCCAGAATCCTTAAGACTGCCCGTTTCAGAGGACCAATCAGCCACACTGGAATGTTTGCATTTTCTTGGATAATGACTTTCTGATTTATTAATCTGTAATAATCAGTCATGAAATTACTATTGTATTTTTATCATTTTTGTTGTAAGTCGCTTCATGCTAGAAGAAAGATATATTTTTAAAGTAAATAAATAAACACAGGTCCCCAATCTTATCCAGCTTTTGGGCAGTTTTGGAATTTTGAAAACAAATAGCGGGTGCCACAACAAAATGGCTGCTGTTGAGGGGGGACCAATCACAAAACATTAGGAAGTTCCAAGCCAAGCATTCTCTTGTGAAGGAAGCAGCTGCTTCCAAATTGGAGCGCCCTGCTGACAAAATATGCTTCTGGGCTCTTAAGCACCTTCTGCTTCCAGGGTTGCCAACTCTGGCTTGGAAAATTCCTGGAGATTTGTGGGCAGTACCTGAGGAGAGCACAGTAACCCTGCATGCTCGGGTGAAGTGAAGAGCGGCAGGATTGGCTTGATGCTTTGGGGAAGAAGCAAGTTGATGCCAGGAATCACACTGATGGGTGCTCTGGTGCTGAAACAAACCATACAAACCTTAGTTCAAGGGCTCCGAGGATGCAGCATTGTGCCAAAAACTGGCCAGACTTGGGACAGATTTGCACGGATGTTTTAATGCGCTTAGCCCATGCTCCAAACACCAAATAGACCATTATGCTGTTGATAAATCCAGAAACCGATGTAAAAAAAATTCTGAGGTACCTGGAGGTGAAATATCACACAGAGGCTCCCCCTAGTTCTTTGGCATTGTCGGCTCTATCAGCCTTTGGAGTTTTAAGCCCCAAGCCATGGACTGATGAAACAGGAATACAGCAGGGACTACCGTTTTGAACATAACACTTTTTGGTGTGGTACAATGAGGGAGGGGAAAACTGTAGAGATCTTTAAAATTTGTGAGCTGAGGAAGGAAAGTTGAAGAACGTTTAGCATCTGTGTAGGGCAAAGCACTTCACATATATTATCTCATTATAATCCTTACAGGTTGGTAAGTCAGGGCAGTATTTATTTGGGTCAGAGAGGTTTGATTGTTCAAATCTCTCCCCTGTGACAAACACCAGAGGTTGCCTTATTTTATTCATTTATACCCCACCTGTCTCCCTACCAGGAACCCAATGTGGCTGATATAATGCTGCTCTTCTCAATTTTATCCTCACAACCCTAGGGTTAGGGTGAGAGTGAGTGAAAGGCCCTAGGTCACCCAGTGGACTTTCATGGCAGAGTAGGGATTCAAACCTGGGTCTTCCAGATCCTAGTCTGGCGCCATAATCACTACAATGGGCTCTCAAGCCATTTCTTCTCATCCCCTATGGAGGTCAATGGGCCTACTGACAAGAAAGTATGCGGAGGGTTGTGTGGCCCAGGTAATTTAAGCCTGCCCACAGGTGCTGAGGCCCTTGCTTATGGTGGCCTAGTGAAATCATGGCAGGTTATCACCACAGTTCGTTCTTTTCACCTACCAGTTCCTGTGGGTTGGGAGAGATTTCTAAGTTTCTAAGACCAAATCTTTACAATACTTGGCCATAGATCCCCATGGTCAGCCATGTTGGTCTGAAGCAGTAGAACAAATTTAGAGTCCAGCAGCCCTTTAAGATCAACAAAGGTTTATTCAAGATATAAGCTTTCATGTGTAAAGTGTGAACATAAGAACATATGAGATGCCAATCTTGGATCAGGCCAAAGGCCCATCCAGTCCAACACTCTGTGTCACACAGTGGCCAGAAATACCAGGTGCCATCAGGAGGTCCACCAGTGGGGCCAGGACATTAGAAGCCCTCCCACTGTTGACCCCCCCAAGCACCAAGAAGACAGAGCATCACTTGTCCCAGAGCCCCTATCTATACCTTGTGGCTAATAGCCACTGATGGACCTCTGCTCCATATGCTTATCTACTTCCCTTTTGAAGCCGTCCATGCTTGTAGCCGCCACCACTTCCTGTGGCAGTGAATTCCATGTGTTAATCACTCTTTGGGTGAAGAAGTACTTCCTTTTATCCGTTCTAACCTGACCGCTCAGCAATTTCATGGAGTGCGCCACGAGTTCTTGTATTGTGAGAAAGGGAGAAAAGTACTTCTTTCTCTACCTGCTCTATCCCATGCATGATCTTATAAACCTCAATCATGTCACCCCTCAGTCATTGTTTCTCCAAGCTAAAGAGCCCTAAGCGCCTTAACCTTTCCTCATAGGGAAAGTGTTCCAACCCTTTTATCATTCGAGTTGCCCTTTTCTGCACTTCTGCACACAAAAGCCTCATACCTTGAATAAGCCTTCGTTGGTTTTAAAGGTGTCACTGGACTCTAAATTTGTTCTAATACATGGTCATGCTATGCAAAGCACTATATTTAAGAAGATAGAAATGGATGGGCACCTCTTCCTCTCTGACCACATCCCACCTATATGAATCAGAGGCCAGAACTCCTTCCTGCTTTCCTTTGTGTTTCTCCAAGTGGAGACAACCTACATTTTGAGAGAACAGTACCTACCTACACTGGATTTTTCTCTGAGGGGACCTACAGGTATTACAATCACCAGCCAACAGGTCAGTTCCCTTCAAGAAAGTGGCTCCTTTGGAAGATAAGACTCTATGGCATTGTACCCTCCTGGGGTCCCTCCTCTTCCCAAACCCTGCATTCCCCAGGCTCCATCCCCCCAAATCCCCAGGAATTTCCCAACCCAGAGCTGGGAACCTCAGCTGGTCATAACCACTAAACAGAGTGAGGCAATCCTTTCAGGAAGTAAATTATGAGAAGCACTGACGAAGGGTGCGGAGTATTAAGGATTATGTTTTTTGCCACAAGAGGGCTTCCATTGGAAACTTATTCCTCACTGTTCAGTTGGTTATGCTTACAGCTACAGGTTTCGTTTGGTTCTCTTCAATAATGGTCTCAGCTAGCATTTGATTTCCTCCCTCCTGCAGAACACCCTCTGTACAGTGTACACATTTAGGTTACGCTGCTGCACACCAAAGTGTATTTCAGCTTTGGAAACATGCAAGGAAACTACTGGTCAGTTGGTGACAACACCCCCCCCCAATCCTGCGCTTGGTGTGTCACATTGCCCACTGTAGACACCTGCAAGAAAGCCCCTCATTGCCAAGCTACCTAAAGAAGTAGGCTGTTAGGCCAAGGAGCCTGTTTTCAGCCGAATATGAAATGTCAAGCCTCAAATATTGTGCAAACAGTTATTGATTTTCTGTTGTTTGCTCTTACCGCTGGGAGACTGCAAGATTGAGTAAATATTGGCTAAAGTAAATGTTGACTAAAGAGGACAGGAGGAGGGAGGAGGTGTGTAGGGTGAGTTTGACTCTGCGGAACGGCTTATTTTAATTCTCATTTAAACTCTACATACACATATATGATATATATATATTCATTAACTGTTTATGACAAAGCTTATCTTATGCTCAAAATGCATAAGCTGTATGTATGCTATGGAGATATGGGACTTTCCGGGATGGGTTTTTCCAGACATGAGCTGAGTTGCTGGGAAGGACATATCAGGCGAGTTTACACATAGAGTTTACATAAGTCACAGTGACCTAGCGATAATGATGAGACAGTTGGGACATTTGGGAACTTTGTCCAGGACCATTTAGAATAACAGACATGAACACCGGGAATACCCATATTTAGAAGAGTTGACACAATAACATGTTTAGATAGCCTGGTCAACCTGACATAGGGACAAATACCAGGAAAGGGATGTCACATGGGAAGGCAAAGGTTATTAAGAAAGATGAAAACTCAGCTGTTTTTCAGTTGATTGAAAAACAATCTAAATGTCAAACATTTCTGATTGGTCAATGGAATGGGTGGACAGGATTGGGAAAAAGAATATAAGGCAGCATAGTTGATACTATATACATAGTTGAACTATGGTGCTGGAGGAGACTCTTGAGAGTCCCTTGGACTGCAAGAAGAACAAATCTGTCAATCCTCAAAGGAATCAACCCTGACTGTTCCCTGGAAGGCCAGATAATGAAACGGAAGCTCAAATACTGACTCTTAGAGTCAAATTGTAATAGGCAAAGATTATTAAAAACTGCATAGAACTGTTGATTAATGCCATGTTTAAAATAAAATCTTTAAAAGTATAGAATTGTGTCTGGTTTTCCTTGTGTCGGGAGACAAGGTCTGTTGTACATGCAGAGAGATATGTGACAAAGATCCCACTGCAGCAAGCGAGTCAATGGGGCTGTTAGTGTGACGCCTAACACCACGGAACACAGAATCCCCATCTTCTTTGCTAAAAATGAGCCGGGCTGCTCCTGAATTGGACCCTCTCCAGACTCCGGCCAGATACACTACAGGTAACTTTATGTTATACCTGCGCAGAGGGCAGATTTGTAATCTGGAAATTCAAATACACGACGAAGAAGGGCATGATATTTAAAGGAACACCGTCATATTTGCAATTTGAACAAAGCAGGCCTCATAAATTTATTTTCACCTTTTCAGCAAAATTCTTACAGTCGCATCATTGGAAACTTGCCCAGAAATAAATCCTGCAAAGTGAAGAACAGCCAGATTGCAACACTTCTATGAGAAAGTTAATTCTAAGATCAGAAATGCTTACATCATAGAATCAGAAGAGATAAATTAATTGGTTTTGATAGTCACATGTGTTTCATGTAATTAGGCCTATATAAGATAGTAAAGGTTTCCCTTGCTCGAAAGCCAGTCGAATCCGACTCTAGGGTTGCGGTGCTCATCTCCGTTTCAAAGCCGAAGAGCCAGCGCTGTCTGCAGACGTTTCTGTGATCATGTGGCTGGCATGACTAGACGCCGAGGCGCACAGAACGCTGTTACCTTCCCACCAAAGCGGTACCTATTTATCTACTTGCGATTTCTTGCTTTCGAACTGCTAGGTTGACAGGAGCTGGAACCAGAGACAGGAACTCACTCAGTCATGTGGCACTTGGGTCTCGAACTGCTGAAGTACCAACCTTACAGCCTGCAGTTCAGTGTCTTAACCACTAGAGCCACCGCAGCACCACATATAAGATAAGGTAAAGGTTCCCTTGCTCGAAAGCCAGTCGAATCCGACTCTAGGGTTGCGGTGCTCATCTCCGTTTCAAAGCCGAAGAGCCAGCGCTGTCCGAAGACGTTTCCGCGGTCATGTGGCCGGCATGACTAAACACCAAGGCGCACGGAACGCTGTTACCTTCCCACCGAAGTGGTACCTATTTATCTACTTGCAATTTCTTGCTTTCGAACTGCTAGGTTGGCAGGAGCTGAAACTAGAGACAGGAGCTCACCCTGTCTTGCGGCACCCGGGTCTTGAACCGCTGAACTACTGACCTTCCACAGCCTGCAGTTCAGCGTCTTAACCACTTGAGCCACCGCAGTTCCTACATATAAGATAGCCACAGTTAAAATACCCCCGAATCTCTCAGACATGGGTTGTAAGAATCTTTGGTGTGAATCTCAGAAATTGTACTTTATTTTTTAATCTTAAAATAGGTAAAATAAGGGATGATATGTATGTCTTTTCGTTTCAGATTTCCTTTACACATGCAGGTATTTTCTTGTACCACTTTCACTTTTACTCATTTCAAGGGGGAGTTAGATTGCTTTTAAAATAGAAATCTTAAAAGCTAAAACATGAGTGATCTTGGGCCTGGATACAAGGTTTTCTCTTGACACCTGGAATAAATAAGCTTCGGATTGTCTTCAGTCAGAGGACTGATAAAGTACAGAGATGGGTTATTGAAGACAGTAGTCCATCTCCATATAGCCTTTTGTTTTAAGTAGTTAATACACTGTTTTTAAACAGGAAAAAAGACTCCTGATTTCCATGTGTCTTTCTTAAAGGAAGGCTTCCCTCACAGATGGGATAATGTTCTGTTACATTTAGGTAAAATACAACACTCCCAATAAAGAATCAATTCATGTTTCGATGGAGCTGTGTAATCATCTAGTGCATATTCATAAAAGTATGATAACAGCACCAATCTTAATTTTAAATAGAGAACATTCCATAACAAATCATTATCTAACCCTATTACAGCTCTGGGATAACTTGAAAGCATTTTCATTTGTTACAATGTTCCCTCTAAGCTGCAGAGTCTTGTGAGCAAAAATTCTACTTTGTGAGCCGCTGGCATTAAAGTTGTGAACAAGGCATTTGGATACTGCATAAATCAGTTTGCTCTGGAGCCATCCTTCCTGAGCGAAGACAAAAAATGTGTGAGCTGGAGGCTAAAAAACTGTGAGCTACCTCACACTAACTCAGCTTAGAGGGAACACTGCCACAGACATAGGTTTAAATCTGCAGTCAACCATAAAACTGACTGGGTGACCTAGGGCCAATCACTTTTCATCTAATCTACTTCAAAGGGTTGTTGTGAGGATAAACTTAGGCTCTGAAGGAATGGCAGAACAAAGATGCAATCTGTGTAGCTCTGGCCTCTAAACAATTAGTGGACTTTGGAAAACTGGAGAGTTTCAGAAGACAATGCAGTCAACCTCTTAGAAAAACATACACATACACACTGTTTGGACCCATGAAAAAATTTATCAAGTAGAATACACAAAAAACACAAAAAGAAGCAAAACATTTGACTTACTGACTTTGATGGGGAAATTAAAAATGCCGTCTAAACTTAAAAAGGCCCTCACAAATTCAGGTCACTTAATTTTTTTTTTTTTTACCTATTCTTTCTTTTGCTGTGTATCACTTCCGTACAAATCAGTTTGGTATAACGGTTAGGAGCGGCGGACTCTAATCTGGAGAACTGGGTTTGATTCCTCACTCCTCCACATGCAGCCAGCTGGGTGACCTTGGGTCAGTCACAGCTCTCAGAGTAGTTCTCTCAGCCCCACCTACCTCAAAGGGTGTCTGTTGTGGGGAAAGGAAGGGAAGGTGATTGTAAGCTGCGTAGTAAAAAGCAGGGTATAAAAACCAACTCTTCTTAAATCCAGCCCTCAAATTTCTCCACTGCATTTTAGTTGTGAACCAGAATCCCCCTCCCCCCCTAAAGCAAACCAAGTGATTCAAATCTGGGGACCTCTCAAACAGCAGCTTCTGTTCCCCTAAATTCAAGCAGCAACTCCTTCCTGGAAAGACAAGACTATTTTATCATGCTTCTCCTATTAGACAGTGATATATGAACAAACCATTGTTCTCCAGCTCCCCGTCCTCATTGGCATCATCTTTGGATACTGATTTTAGGTTACAGCAAGAGGAGAAAGGGACACCACAGGTAAGCAATGTAGTTTTTGTCCCAGCAATGAAAACGTAAGGAGATGCCTATATTAGTTCAAGGCTGCATGTGCGTCTATTGTGCACGATCAGGAAGAGGCCATAGCTCATGGGCGCTCTGTGAGCATAAGGTCTCAGGCTCAATCTCAGGCATCTCCAGTTAAAAGATTCTCAGGTAGCAGGGCTGGGAGAGGCTTTCTCTACCTGAAGGACCTTGGCGAGCAGCTGACCATCAATGAGACAATACTGGGCTAGAGTGGACTCACATCTGACTTCAGTTGGAAGCTTCATATATTACTGGGGGAATCTGTGCTCTTTAAAAATAACACACACCCTCCTCGATGTCTCCATCCCCTTTCTTGGCATAGAACTGCAGAGGGGTTGCACACAGCGCACACCCAACCCTGCTTATCTTTAATCAATCCCGATACTGCACGCCATCAGGAAAACCTTGAAGCAAGCCTCCTTAAACTTAGTGGGACTTATTTCTGATTGAAAATGAACAGGTTTGTGCTGCAATGTTGTGATCCCAAGTTTGCTTATTGCTGAAGTCAACGGGACTGATAAATCGGAGATCTGGCTCAAGAGGTTCTTGGAACCTACCAGCTTTTCCAGTGGTAAAGGAAGGTCCACTAAAAGGCTATGACTGGGATCCTGAGACCCCTGGTGTACAAAAGCTAAGGACACAGGCCATAGTGAGGCAGGGAATGTAATGAGATTGAGCATAAATGCTGATGGGATCTAACCTGTTGGTTTTAACTTTATCCCACAAGAGCTAAGGTACATTCGACAAGACGATCTCAAACCATTTATGCTTCTTTAAATATAACAGTCACTCGTAGCATGAGTTTGAGGTGACCAGCTCCCCAAATGTAATACCAGCAATGAAAACGTAAGGAGATGCCTACATTAGTTCAAGGCTGTATGTGCGTCCAGGGGTCGTTTCGTAGAAAAAGAGCTAGGGGAACTCATTAGCATAACTCATTAGCATATGCCACACCCCCTGACATCAGGGGCCCGGCGGTGGACCTGCAAGGCCAGCGGGAGTGCGAGGAAGCCCCGCCAAGGCCCTCCCTGGCCCCAGGCAGGCAGGGGTGGGGAGAGGCGGGGAGGAAGCAACTTACCCTCCCTCTTCTCCTGCCTCCTCCTGGCTGAATATGGGCTGGAAGCGGGGTGGCCGGAAGCAGGGGGCGGGGCTTCGTCATGTGCCCCGCCCCCTGCACCTCACCCGGGGGAACTGTGTTCCCCCGCGTTCCCCCCCCAAAAAAATGACCTCTGTGTACGATCAGGAAGAGGCCACAGCTCATGGGCGCTCTGTGAGCATAAGGTCTCAGGCTCAATCTCAGGCATCTCCAGTTAAAAGATTCTCAGGTAGCAGGGCTGGGAGAGGCTTTCTCTACCTGAAGGACCTTGGCGAGCAGCTGACCATCAATGAGACAATACTGGGCTAGAGTGGACTCACATCTGACTTCAGTTGGAAGCTTCATATATTACTGGGGGAATCTGTGCTCTTTAAAAATAACACACACCCTCCTCGATGTCTCCATCCCCTTTCTTGGCATAGAACTGCAGAGGGGTTGCACACAGCGCACACCCAACCCTGCTTATCTTTAATCAATCCCGATACTGCACGCCATCAGGAAAACCTTGAAGCAAGCCTCCTTAAACTTAGTGGGACTTATTTCTGATTGAAAATGAACAGGTTTGTGCTGCAATGTTGTGATCCCAAGTTTGCTTATTGCTGAAGTCAACGGGACTGATAAATCGGAGATCTGGCTCAAGAGGTTCTTGGAACCTACCAGCTTTTCCAGTGGTAAAGGAAGGTCCACTAAAAGGCTATGACTGGGATCCTGAGACCCCTGGTGTACAAAAGCTAAGGACACAGGCCATAGTGAGGCAGGGAATGTAATGAGATTGAGCATAAATGCTGATGGGATCTAACCTGTTGGTTTTAAGTTTATCCCACAAGACCTAAGGTACATTCGACAAAAGTTATAGCTTTAAGACGATCTCAAACCATTTATGCTTTTTTAAATATAACAGTCACTCGTAGCATGATTTTGAGGTGACCAGCTCCCCAAATGTAATGGCACGTGCCACTCTGTACCTCTGCAGCAGACAGAGAGAACAATCACAGTGTTTTGAGTAGAATGGAAGAACACCTACATTCCAGGTAGACGGAAGGCAGTGTCTGATGCTATGTATTCCCTAAATTATTTGTGACTGACCCTGGTAAGCCAAAAAGAAATCTTACGGAAATGCAACAAGCATCCATACTGATAATCCCCCTGAACAACAAAAACAAAAATTCACCTTTGACACTCAAGTTTCAGAAATACCTGACAGCTGAAGCTCATGTATTCACACTGAAGGGGCAGCAGTCACACACAACATTTCTCCAAAATATGGAAGAGCTGCATGTTTCAAAACAGCTAGATCCAAGTCATAGCGTCTTAGAGACTAACAAGATTCTGTGTGTATAAGCTTTTGAGTCAAAGCTCCCTTTGTCAGATACCCAGTTTTGACTCTCGAAAGCCTGTCTACCCTGAAAATCTTGTTGGTCTCTAAGCTGCCACTGGACTTGAATCTAGCTTTTCGACTGCAGACCAACAAGGCTCCCTTCTAAAACCTGTTTCAAAATCAAATCAAGCATCTGGGCTGCAAATGACTGCACTCAACAGCAAAACACTGCAGCAACTTTTACCAAGACTGGATTGTATCCTTCTGAGACTGGGTTGGCTGTTCTGTATTTTCAGCAGCTCTGATGAGGAGCCAGGATTAGGTAAAGGATTGCCCCCGCAAAAGCACTCTATACATGAGTACCTTCCGCAGAAATCATTACTGGACCAAATTCTTTAATAACTGCCTTGCAGACGTCTTTCAAAGGGAAGGAAACAGATCACACTATCCAGGTAATCTCTCATTTCTTTATGGCTGATGATAAAGATATCCATTGATTCATTTTTAAAAATACAGCTGCTTTTTTGTGACCTCATTCTTCACCTCTGACTTATTCTTAAGACACAGGTTTAATGGAACGTGGTTATAACACGGGGTTGAAACACTTCTCAGTTTTGAAGCAAATGGCTGGAAGTCCACACAAAGAAACCCATGAAAAATAAGTCCAGTCTGATTCAAACCAGCCCTTTTGTTTCTCGGTGCCTCTGGAAATCATTAAAACATTCTGCGTCCTGCTTTACCGGGAACATCTTTTCACTTTTAAGCTCTAACTTAACAGCGACATTTCTCAAGTATAAAACAAGAAAACTTAATAAGCCAATCATGTGTGTTTACCACTTGGGAGTGAAGCTTTAACTACTTAGATAGCTCTTTGCCCTTCCATGTGACCCGCAGATGCAGAACAAAATACCTTAAAATATGCAAATGTGCTTAATTTGCATAAGGGATGCAGGCCAAAATAATCTTTCCTTGATGGATAATCTGAAATTACTTTGGTGCAGAGTTTTGATTGGTTTAAAAGCATGGAATACATCCATTCCAGTTCATGCTTATTAAATAACATATAAAAAACAGCTGTAAGTAGAGTAGGGAGATGAGGTGGATCTTCAGAAAGATTCTGTCTCTTGCTGCATTGGAGCAGCTGGGCTCACACCAGAATTTTTTGCAGCGTTTTTAAAGTGGACTCTTCGGTGGCTAACCAGGTGTGAGCTCTGATTAAACCTCTTCCCACACTCGGGACACTCATAGGGCTTCTCCCCCGTGTGGATTCTTTGGTGCTTGTTCAAGTCCGAATTCCGAATGAAACTCCTCCCACATTCTAGGCACTTGAAAGGCCTGTCCCCCGTGTGCATCCTCTGATGAGCAAGGAGGGCCGAGCTGTAACTGAAGGTCTTCCCGCAGAGCAGGCATTTGTAGCGCCTCTCCTCCTGGTGGGATTTGCGATGGACCAGGAGCTGGTGGATCATGCGGAAGCTTGCGGGGCAGTCGGGACAAGCGTGCAGTTTTTCCGTGTGGGTCTTCTGGTGGGAGATGAGATGTGACTTGTGGCCAAAGCGCCGGTCGCATTCCGTGCATATGTAGGGCTTCTCCCCAGTGTGGGTCCTCTGATGGGCTGAGAGGTTTGAGCTGGTGCTGAAACATTTCCCGCAGTCCTGGCACTCGTAGGGTTTTTCACCCGTGTGGGTCCTCTCGTGGGCCCGGAGTTGCGAGCTCTGACGAAAGCCCCTCCCACATATCGAGCACTTGTAAGGCTTTTCTCCCGTGTGGATTCGCCAGTGCTTGATGAGCACCGAGCCTTCACTGAAGCACCGCCCGCAGTCTGAGCACACGTAAGATTTCTCCCCGGTATGGGTCCTGCGGTGTACTATGAGGGCCGAACTGGTGTTGAAGCTCTTCCCACAGTCGGTGCATTTGTAAGGCTTTTCCCCTGTGTGGAGCCTCCGATGGGTAAGCAGGCTGGAACTGTGACGGAAGCTCTTCTCACAAACGTCACACTTGAATGGCCTGTCATTTGAGTAGACCCTCCCAGGGCTGTTCTCATAGTCAAAACAGATCTCCCCGGAGAACGTATCCTGAGGAGTCTTCAAGTCTCTCTTGTGGCCTTCGGGCTGCTCAGAATCCAGGAAGTCTTCACTCTCCACCCATAACATCTTGGATGGCTTGTCGGAGTCCCCTGGCTCACGGTCCAGTTGCTGGGGAGCTACCTCTTCATTTTCACTCTTGATCCAGTCTTCACCTGCCAGAATAAAGACTCTTCCATCAGTATTCATCACCATAAGGCCAATGGCCATCTGAAATACTGAGAGTGGGAAGAGGGGTCGAGAGGAGACTAAAAAAAAGTGCCCCCTTACATGAACAGGATTTGAGAGGGGGGGGATTTGCTCCCAAAATTACAACTGCCACAATACCATCTATTTTCCTTACAAAAATCTTCGAGCTTGAACAGTTTATACATACATTGGGCTGCATCCTACCATGTTTTCCTGCTTGGTCTCCTCCAGTTACCCTCCTCACGGCAGACCCTGTCCCATGATCCCTGGCAGAGCCATTTACGTGGCCAACAGTTCCCTCCTTCCTCTCCCACCAGTGGAGAAGCCGACAGAATCCAACTCAACATCAGAGTTACCTCCCCATCCCACCCAGAGCTGTGTGTGTGTGTGTGTGTGGCCTTCAAGTCACAGCTGATTTATGCCAACCCCATAGGATTTTCAAGATAAGAGGTATTCAGAGGTGGTTTACCACTGTCTGCTTACACGACATGACCCTGGTGGTCATGCTTTGTGGTCTCCCATCCAAATACTGACCAGGGCTGACTCCACTTAGCTTCTGAGATCTGATGAGACTGGTCTCTCTCTCTCTCTCTCTCTCTCTCTCTATTTTGCAAGCTATATTAAGATTTTTTTTTAACACACATGAGCGGCAACTGCAACAAAGGATACTTCATGGCTTCATCTATCACATTTTTTTTACCTGCCCATCCTTCAAAGAGGCCAGGGCAGCCTACACGGTTCTCCCTTCACTTATACAGACTCTGACTCATTACGTTGCCAAGATAATCACTACCAGGTTTTGCTTTGGCTATTCATTCTGTTACAAGCCCAGAGGGGACTGAAGGCAGAGGAAAAGCTTCACAGGGTAGCTATCAGATGTCTTCAGTAGCCATTCCATTCAGTCTTTATTTGCAAGGCTAATAACACAGCTGTGTGAGAGAGATTTTGGCACATGAGGACCCTCCCTGTAGAAAGTACACAAAAAACAAAACACTGTCCCCCAGTACTCCCTTCATAGGATACAAATAAGCCCTAAAGTGCTTTTGCAAAAAGCTTCACTCATGGAGGATAACGGACATAGAGGAAGGTGTAGAAATGGGTGTGTAACACCCTGTAAAAATGAAGCAAACCTGTGTGGGACTTGGTTTAAGTTCTCAGGGGGGTTTTTTGGTGGGGGGGAACACATCCACAGGGGGGGGCTATATATCTTGTTAAAAAGGTAAAGGTAAAGGTTCCCTTGCTCGAAAGCCAATCGAATCCGACTCTAGGGTTGCGGTGCTCATCTCCGTTTCAAAGCCGAAGAGCCAGCGCTCTCCGAAGACGTTTCCGTGGTCATGTGGCCGGCATGACTAAACACCAAGGCGCACGGAACGCTGTTACCTTCCCACCGAAATGGTAGCTATTTATCTACTTGCAATTTCTTGCTTTCGAACTGCTAGGTTGACAGGAGCTGGAACTAGAGATGGGAGCTCACTCCATCATGCGGCACTCGGGTCTCGAACTGCTGAACTACTGACCTTCCACAGCCTGCAGTTCAGCATCTTAACCACTTGAGCCACCACAGCTCCTTTATATATCTTGTTAGTTCCATTTTATTCCAGCCAGTATCCAAGAAAGAAAACACATCCGTCCAACAACTGGACACACAAGAAAGGCACACAGAACCAAGAGCATCACTTAACGCACGGGCGTTGAACTCATTTGCTATGAGGGCTTGATCTGACATAAATGAGACCTCGTTGGGCCGGGCCACGTGTGTCATAAAATGTAATCCCAGGTAGCGGAGATATAAACTTTATAAAGGACACAAACACAAAGGGGTTTTTTTTTACTTAAAATAAAAACATGCTTAAAACATTAGCACTCTTGCAATATTTTGTTTTTTTAACAGTGTCTGATAACTGACACCTCTTGCTCTGAATTATAGCATCAAAATATCTGTTCTGTTGCAATTTTGAGTATGCTGTTCAGGTGTCTGTAAGCTGCAAACCTATGATGATGCAGCAGCAGCAGAACTGGAAGAAGAAGCAGAAGACAGCCAGTTCCACTGCGGGCCTGATAGAAGCCCTCAGAGGGCCTGATCCAGCCCCCCAGCTTCATGTTTGACACCCCCGACTTAACATTTCACTCTGGCAGTCCCAACTGCCATAAGAGCCAAGCTGCCATTCAGTTGTTGAAGCAGCTTGTTTCTTCAGCCATGGGACAGGGTGCAGTAGAAACACCATGGAAAAATGTACAAGGCGCACTCCCTTAGGCACACATCCTTGCTAGGATAGTGGCTGATAAGGACAGAATAAAATTTAAAATACAAGAGACACTACGCTGTGACTATGGACATAGATTCCCTCCATCCCCTCCCCTCCACAAACCAGCTCCATTTTGTATAAAATCTTTTCATCTTAATATAGCCAAAGAAAGCCCCCCCCCGACCAGGCTGTTATCTGGTTTTTTTAGAGCATACCATGAGCCAGCCTTCCAGCCAACACACATAGAGAGCCAGCTATCCCGGAGGCACCCACTGGATTGTGGTGTACTTCAAGGGGTAGTGCTGTCCCCAATGCTTTTTAACATCTATATGCACCCCCTTGCCCAGATTGCCCGGAGGCATGGGCTGGGTTGCCACCAGTATGCGGATGACACCCAGCTCTATCTGTTGTTGGGTGGTCAGTCTGACTCCCAAACTGGAAGATCTGGACCAGGCGCTACAAGCCGTGGCTGGTTGACTTAGGCTGAGCCGACTGAAACCGAATCCGATGAAGACGGAGGTCCTGTGCGGTTCAAGGCTAGGGATCCCACTCCTGACCTTCGATGGGGCTCCTTTGGTGCCAGCGCCGGAGGTTAGGAGTATGGGAGTGCTCCTGGATGCCTCCTTAACTATGGAGGCCCAGGTAGCAGCCACTGGCAAATCAGCCTATTACCATCTTCGGCTGATCAGGCAGTTGGTTCCCTTCCTCGAACGCAATAACCTGGCTACAGTGATCCATGCAATGGTCACCTTGAGATTGGATTGGACTACTGTAATGCTCTCTACATGGGGCTGCCCTCGTCTCAAATCCGGAGGCTGCAGCTGGTGCAAAATGCCGCAGCCAGGTTCTTGATGGGGCTCTCTAGATGGGAGTACATCCGGCCTGTGCTGAAGGCATTGCACTGGGTGCCAATAGCATACCGGATTCGCTTCAAGGTGCTGGTTCTTACCTTTAAAGCCCTACATGGTCAGGGACCTACATACCTGAGGGACCGCCTTTCCCCACATGTCCCCCAAAGAGCACTGTGGTCAGGGGCTCAGAACTGGCTGGCCCTCCCAGGTCTTAAGGAGGCAAGGCTGTCGACAACCAGGACCAGGGCTTTCTCGGTGGCAGCCCCATCCTGGTGGAATGAGCTCCCGGAGGAGATCAGGGCCCTGTGGGACCTTTTACAGTTCCGCAGGGCCTGTAAAACGGAGCTCTTCCACCAGGCTTTTGGGAGCCGCTGCCACTACCAATGAAGAACACTGGATGGTTGAATGTGAGAGGGCCCTGGATTCCGCAAATTGCCACCACTGCAAGGACAATTAAATTAAAATGAACACTGCGAGCTGACTGCGAGCTGAGAACTCTGAATAATGGCTGCTACCGTCATACGAACAACAACTACTAGCACTTTATTATGGTTTTAGAATTGTTTTAATTGTAACTTATGTTTTAATGGAGCATCTGTTTTTATGTAAGCTGCTCTGAGCCAGCTTCGGCCGGGAGGGTGGGGTAGAAATTCGAAAAATAAATAAATATAAATACATACACACACACTCAGGATATGTTCCAGGCGTGCACACATGTTGAAATGATTTAAGCAATAATTCAGACAAGCCTTTTGGATGGGAGGAAACCTTGCTCCCCTCAAGCTGCCATAGCTCCACAAGGCCTTCCTTTTCCTGGGCCTCGTTTGGGAAAGAGCAGCAGATTCTGCCATGGTGTGGTGGTGAGATCAGTACATGCGAAAGGAGAGACTTCAGGGGAAAGAGGGATCGGTCCAACAGTCTCCAGGGTGGAAAACAGGCCACCTGCCAATCTACAGCCGTCTGACTGTAGCAACTAGCCATTTAGATTCTCACATTCCCTTCTATAAGAAAGTAAACAAAGGAACAGAACACGTGAAATGTTGGCTTTTTGTTAAAGGGTCCCAGGATCTTGAAAGCGACTTGGATGCATTTTAGGAAACACAGTTTAGAGTCCGTTCCTCCCCCCACCTCGGCCCAACATGAAAACATCAATTCTCTACCTCCCTCGGCTCCGCTGCCTGCCTCAGCACCCACGCAGGCGCTCCTCTCGATTTCAATTCAGCCAGCACAATGCTCTAATAACCATTTTATTGATTTTTCAGGAAGGCAGCCCCCAAAATGCAACCCTTTCACCGCCTAAGCCTCTCCTGCCCCGTCTCAAGCACTTACCGGGGTCCATTTCCGTATCTGCACGGATTTTAACCTGAAAACAAACTAGGGCGCAACGCAGCAGGACAAACACCCATTTCAGAATCAGACTCGGACCGAATTCCTGTGGCCTTTTGTGCTGCCCTCGCCAAGCACTCTGGGTAATGTAGTCTGGCTAGCAAAGGAGAAACTGGGAATGCTAAAAGCAAAGCATTTTGGGAACTGTAGTCCTGGGTGAAAAGCAGTAATAAAATAAAATAAAATCATAATAATAGGAGTGCGGGAGTCGCAGCACTCTCGAAGGTTACATACCGGAATGTGAGCACAGGCGGGATTCAAGCTTCAGTCTGCATATGAAAAGCACTCCTTCTCGTGATCTCATGCCTCGGGGCTCCGTCTTGGTACTGGAAAAGGATTCGGGTGGTGAGCCCTGGAACACCCTTCTGCTGAAAAGCAAGGCGTCCAACAAGAGGACTAAGGAGGGGGGGGGGGGGAGAATGCAAACGATAAAGAAGCAGACGGCAACTACTTCGATCTATATGCCCGGCTCTGTTTGGCAGACAAAATGCATTACAACAACACATACAAAACGCGATGAATAACTGCATCTGAAGAAGTGTGCTTGCACACGAAAGCTCATACCTTGAATAAAATCTTGTTGGTCTTAAAGGTGGCACTGGACTCTAACTTTGTTCTGCTACTTGACCAACGCGGCTACCCCACCGGAATCTGGAATTAGCAAAGTAGGGATGAAGAAGAAAGAAGAGATCAAATAATCTTTTCTTCAGTCGCAAAGGGCATTTTTGCGTTTTAGAACAAAAGTTGAGTCCTACACTAATATAAAGAGCAACAAAGCTATCCACGGTGTACATTTCAGCTAATGACAGCTCTCTCGGTTTCCTTGGGTTTCCCTGTTTTTGTTGTTTGGTTTGACGAACCATGCCGAGGGAAGTTTGCACTTAATAGTGTTGTTTAAATTATAAAAAAAAGTCCTGCGCCCAACGTGGGGCTCGAACCCACGACCCTGAGATTAAGAGTCTCATGCTCTACCGACTGAGCTAGCCGGGCGGTTGGTATACCAGCTTTCTAACTACTAATGTTAACAAGCAATTACCACTTCGTTTGATGATTTGTATGTTTTTTGGAGATTCTGTTGCTGCCGTGGCTTTCCATGAATCGTCCCTAGACTACCTACCTGATTTTAAAGCATACTCGAAACGCACACGACATTTATAGGATTAATTGCGCCAACTAGTGTTTAGTGGCGTTCTCCTTGGGAAGTGTCTGAACTGCTCCCTGTATGACAGTCCATTCCTTAAATCACGCCAAGCTGCTTTCCCCACCACCCAGCGGTTTCACAGCGTTTTAGGAATTTCACCATGGCATGAAGAAGTAATGTAAAGGAAGAATAACAATTGTTATGGAAGCTTGAGGTTTGAGAAAGGCAGACCAGCGATATAAATGAGTACAGCTCTGAGCAGGACATAATGGGGTTAAGCTGCTTTACTGGTGAAAATCGACCAGTTCCTTATTCCTAAACACTGACCTAAGCATTGTGTGTATTGCAAGGTTGTAACATATGCAAAAATATATATGGGGGCTAATGAATTTTGGACCACTATAAGGGGGTTGATCTGCCCGTATATGATTTGGAGCGACTCAAAACTTGTTTAGAGGATGTTTCAGTGTTTAAAATTCTGCTCCTTCTTCAGCTTGCTCCTGCAGTCACATATTGAATAAGGAACCAGGAACCCACTTCAGACTCCTGAACCAGATGATGGTTACAAGGCTGCAGAACATTTCAGAGTGCTAGAGATAATGTGTCGGCATAGCAGCACTACTCCTTCGTATAGGTCAATCCTTACACGTTAGTTGAAGTTCGCTGTCGGCGGCGTTCAAAAGTGACGTAAATCCAATAACACTAGTTCCGGCTTTGTGTCTTCCCAAATTTCAGGCACTCTTGCTGTCATTTACTGTTCTGGGGTGTTGCCGAAGTCTTCTCTATTGCGCCGAACTAATTGCAATAGTGAGAAATAAGACGAATCCAGGCTAAGAAGGATGTCAAACTCATGTCTCATGTTGAAGAGTGTTGTAGGCTAGATGGAAAACGGAGCAGCCAGCTGGTTTCTGTAGTGTAGTGGTTATCACGTTCGCCTCACACGCGAAAGGTCCCCGGTTCGAAACCGGGCAGAAACAGCACAGGTTACTTTTGCCCCCACATCCCTTTATTTTAAAGATCCATTTCATGTTAATGTCTTCAAGTTAAAGTAAACAAAACAAAACAAAAATAACCCAGAAGTTTTTCCTCTGGATATATATGTGACAAGCAAGGTGGCTGCTCATGTCCTTAAAATTAATAAATAGTGTTTCAACATTCTAAATAAACAGTCATAACACCAACAGTCATATGCCACCATCATGAGTGAGTATTTATTGTATATTTGTGATTTCCATTTCGCTTCATAGGGAGATTCCCCCAAGCTTTACAATTCTGAAGTATCTCTTCAGCTTAAGGGTCCCAGAGTACAGGTGAGCAATGCTTGCAAGATTAGACGCCTTACCTTCTGCAGTTTCTGAAGGCCGCACATTGAATCATAAAATCATAGAATCATAGTTGGAAGGGTCATCTAGTCCAATCCCCTGCACAATGCAGGAAATTCACAAATACCTCCCCCCACACACACCCCTTGACCACCATTGGACGTACCATTCTCAAATAGATATTTTAGCTGTGGTTTAGGTGCTATTGAATCTGCAAGACATGTTCTATCTGAATGTCCCTGATATAATGTGAGAAAGAAATTGCTTAAACCTTTGATACCACAGTCCTCAGCAGATATCCTTATTTCTAAATTACTAGCAGATTCAAGAGCAGAAAATATACTCATTTTAGCTAAATGTTTGGTTCAGGCCATGAGAGTTCGGGTAACTTACAGGAGAACAGCTGTCTTTGTCGCCTACGTACCAGCCCTCTCAGGTCTGAATTCTTCCTTTCTTCTTCAGATTCCGTGTTATGTTTGATAAACGCTACTCAAGACCTATAGGTCAGAGGAGTATAGTAAATAAGAAAAAAAGTGTATGTGTGATATGTATTAGTTGCCTGTCAGCCTACAGATAAGGAATTAACAGGTCTGTGTGGTGGGAATTCTGAGAGATAGACCACCAGAGAATCAGCAAGGAGAGTCAACAGTTGTTTATTTGGCGCCAGGTGCAGCCAAGCACCGAGAGGCACTTTTGAACAGGGCTGCACACCAAATGAGGTGGAGTCAGGTTTATACAGTTACAGAGTGCAAAAAAATCATTTTCCTTGTCATTTCTTAGCAGAAAGATCATTAGAAAACACTGGCAGCGTGTTTTGAGCATTCTGTACTTTTCAAGACCACAACATTCTTGGCTGACCACCACACATCTAGCTTGTGGGAAGGCCAAAGCTTTCCTGTTTATCAACAGATGTTACATTAATTACAGCAATAAAAGCAAGGTTAACATCTCCCTTAGTAACGGGCCCTAGCAACGCCTAATATGGTCATGCCTGTGTGCAAGCGTCTATGTCCTTGTCTTTCTACTTGCTAAAGCAATGCGTTGCCTGCGTTTCTTAATGGCCTTATAATGCTGCAAAATTGCTGTTAAATGCTTTATCTGTACACTGCAATCAGCCCAAATCACACAGAACTATGACAGGGATACTGTTCACTTCAAGGTGTCCCCCTATCATCTGGTCTAAGTCTTCAGTTAGGTGTAAACTGCTTAGACATCATACCTATTCACCCATTATAAATATACTTATGACCAGGGGTCGTTTCGTAGAAAAAGAGCTAGGGGGACTCATTAGCAGAACTCATTAGCATATGCCACACCCCCTGACATCAGGGGCCCGGCGGTGGACCTGCAAGGCCGGCGGGAGTGCGAGGAAGCCCCGCCAAGGCCCTCCCTGGCCCCAGGCAGGCAGGTGTGGGGAGAGGCGGGAGGAAGCAACTTACCCTCCCTCTTCTCCTGCCTCCTCCTGGCTGAATGAGGGCTGGAAGCGGGGCAGCCGGAAGCATGGGGCGGGGCTACTATCATCTGGTCCAAGTCTTCAGTTATGTGTAAGCTGCTTAGACGTCATACCTATGCACCCATTATAAATATACTTATGACGGAGATGTGATGGAATTTACTGTTAATCAGATATGCTATGTAGTTTATGTAGATTTTTTTTAGGTTTGCTTCCATTGGATTATTCACTTTGGGTCTCAGTATTGCTGATTCCAGTAAGAATTGCAAGCTAACGTTTCTCACTGTTTCACAGGGCTCTGTTTAGCCTTGAAAAAGATAAGCTGCTAACGTCAACTACATCTGTTACTTCCTATAAAAGTCTATTGTTCACTGTGACAGGGAGTTAATAATTGGCCTTATGCCCAGGAAAATCTCATTAACAAGCTTGCTACTCACTTGGAAAGCACCACGGCATACTCAGGGAGCAGGGTTGCATTATGGCATTTTGTGGGCCCTGGGCACTTTTGCCTTTGTGGGCCCTTCCCACCATAATAATATCAATATTAAAAATTATTTTGATATAACTTTAAATGATTCAACATTTTATTTTTCCTGTTTTAGTCAAAATTTAATAGATTTTCATGGGTCCTAAAATTTCATTATTTTCTGATGTGAGGGGGGAAAAAACATTTTCTTTGACTGTAAAAGTTCATTTTTTTCTTCTGATTTTAGAAGAAAGTAAAACATTTGTGTGGGCCCCTAAAAGTATCATGGGCCCTAGACTCTGTGCCTACAGTACCTAATGGATAAGTCGGCCCTGCTCAGGAAAACATCTTCCCTTAGCTGATAAAAATCAGGCCCTGCAATTGGTTATGTGTTGGCTCACATAATTGTGCCCATAGAAATTGGCCATACTTCAGAATCCTGAATGTCTCAAATCTGAAATTCAGTGAAAGCTGGTCTGTTTTCTTTCTACCAAATTTTGGTTAAGAATCTTTCATATTCCATTTTATTACCCAAAGCATCTTGGATAGAAAATGTAATGTATGCTCTCCTCTGATCTTAATAGCTATGATCTATGCTAAATAAGTGGGTTCTAGATCAAATTAAGTCTGAACTCTCCTTAGAAGCTCAAATGACTAAACTGAGGCTATCATACTTTGATCACATTATGAGAAGACGAGACTCACTGGAAAAGACAATAATGCTAGGAAAAGTTCAAACCAGTAGGAAAAGAAGACCTAATGTGACATGGATTGACTCAGTCATGGAAGCCGTGGCCCACCATTTGCAAGACCTGGACAAGGCTGTTATAGGGTGTTTTGGAGGACATTAATTCATCGGGTTGCCATAAGTCAGAAGTGATTTCATAGCACAGAACACACATACACATGCTACTGTGTTCTGTATATTGGTGATGATCAGTGCTTATCTATCAGTTCAAGAATAATGAGACTGATTCTAAATAAAGGTTTTAACTAAACCACTGTCTGATTATTGTTTGAGGAGTGAATGTTTTCACTCTGGATTTGGAACAAATGAACTCTGATTCCCTCAATCAGGAGACCAGGGACTGTTCAAAGGGTGGTTGGTCATTTGAGGGAATGATCATATCCTGTACAACGATAAATAATATGTCAAAGTAAGACTGAGAACATTCACGCCAGTAGTCTCTGCTCATAACACAATCAACCTAGATTTGTTAAACTGGTTAACACCCATACTGGCTAAGTATTCTCAACTGGCATGGTTTGGCACTTGCCAGCAGAGAGCTAACCTGTGACTAGAAATATCGGGCCGATCTCCCATTTCCCCACGATTCAGGTGCCTGGTGGCAGTGAAGACTTGTAAAGCTCTCGGCTGTCTCCTCCAGACTTTCCTACCAGTCGACCCACAGTCCCCACAGAGGCTTCTACAGCAGTTGCCCGTTCCCTGCCCCCTGGAGAATGCAGAAAAGCAGGTCTCTCTCACACTCAAAGGAGTATACAAGTCATGGCTGGCTGTAGCAGCTCTTGCATCACAAAACGAGCGACCATCCCAGCACCAGTTTCCTGACATTAAAATGGGAATATCCAGAGGTCATTTCGGGGGTAATCGCGAGGGATCGCAGTTCCCCCGGGTGAGGTACGGGGGGTGGGGCACATGATGAAGCCCCGCCCCCTGCTTCCGGCCGCCCCGCTTCCGGCCCTCATTCAGCCAGGAGGAGGCAGGAGAAGAGGGAGGGTAAGTTGCTTCCTCCCCGACTCTCCCCACCCCTGCCTGCCTGGGGCCAGGGAGGGCCTTGC
>NW_015173819.1:66771-69689 GCF_001447785.1 Gekko japonicus
CCAGAAACTGTTACAAGACCTTGTCAGTCTCCCAGGGCCTCACCACCATCGTCCCATTCAAAGGGAGACTCCAGCATGAAACTGCTGAATCAGAACTCACCAAGAACTGTGAATACTTAAGTCAGTATGGGTGTTAACCAGTTTAGCAAATCTAGGTTGATTATGCTATGAGCCAAGACATACTTGTGTGAACGTTCTCTGCTCTTTTCTTGATTACATTTGGATTTTACTTAATTACATCTCACCCTGTATTCCCTGGCCCTTTCACTGTTCTATTTACAACTTACTTTCTTCATAATTTCATATATAAATGATTGCTCAGTGAGGACCCCCCACTATGGACATCATCTGACAAAGTGTGCTCCAGTCCATCATAGTCTATCCTGGGATGAAAACTTGTTGAAGGTGCCACAAGATTATTAGGAGGTGCATCATTTCTCCAGACAGAAATGGCTAATGTTTGACTTGTGACTCCTCCACAAATTCCTAGGCGTTGGTCAACATTTTTCAAGGGTCAGCAACCCTAATCTTTCTCCAGTTTCTTTTAAGAGTTTATCTGCATGGATAAATTTTCTACCTTGACAACTATATTAGCATGAATACGTCCCAACAGAAAATCAACAAAGCTTTCGGCATGTTTCACACCTGTTTCCAAATGTTCCTTCTTTAATCATGATGACATGAACTGGGAAAATGCATTTCAGTTCTGGGTTCATGGCATGCCTGGTTTCTGAACCATGAACCATCTAAAACTTTTAGGAGTGAAATGAACTGGTTCAGTTCATGATGTGGTAGAATGGCCCCCTGGCATGCTAGAGATGCCAAACCCACCAAGGATCTCCAGCTGACTCTCCTCTACCTGCCTCCCAAGTTTGGCAAGGGTTGGATGTACAAGATCAGAGTTATGGCTCCCCATAGAAGGTGCCCCCATCCTCCATCATTTCCAAAGGAGGGGGGGAAATTGCAAAAACAGCAAGGGCAATAGAAGCCCAGCAGATCAGAATCAAAGTCCCAGAGAATAGAAACTGAAGGCGGGGAAGCATTTTTGCAAGCCCAGCAGAACCACTGTGGCAGAGTAAACTCAATAGGACTAAGATCAAGCCAGAGAATCTCTGCAGTAGAAATTGAAGGTGGTGGTAGGAGGGCATTTTTGCAAGCCCAGCAGAACCAGTGCAATGTACAGTGTGCCTAGCAGTACCAGTGCAATCAAAGAGTATCCAGCAGAATTCAGCGCCATTGTGGCAATGCCGGATCAACAGAATCACTCCCCAAACAAGGAGGGGTGCAAGCAGGCCCATAGCCACAAGGGGGCCCACAAGGGTGATGCCCCCTCCTGCCTCCTTAGCTGTGTTTTTTTTTGTCCCCTCCCCTTTGCTTCCCAGTGAGACAGGAGCCAAGCCAGAGCCCTGTGAGCTCATGGGAGAAGTAGGGGAGGCAGGCTGGGGGCAGGTACAGGCACACTGGAGCTGCCTCCTGGACGCTTGGCACCTGTATATGTGCAGGGATGGGATCCCTCCCTTAAGAACATAAGAGAAGCCAATGTTGGATCAGGCCAATGGCCCATCCAGTCCAACGCTCTGTCACACAGTGGCCAGAAATACCAGGTGCCATCAGGAGGTCCAGCAGTGGGGCCAGGACACCAGAAGCCCTCCCACTGTTGCCCCCCCCAAGCACCAAGAATACAGAGCATCACTTGCCCCAGCCTGTGAGTTCCTATCTATACCTTGTGGCTAATCGCCACTGATGGACCTCTGCTCCATATGCTTATCTAATTCCCTCTCGAAGCTGTCCATGCTTGTAGCCGCCACCACCTCCTGTGGCAGTGAATTCCATGTGTTAATCCTCCGTCTCTCTATTACCAAAAGAGGTAGGTGGCCAATGAAAGATAGGGATATTTGGTTTTAAAGAAAATGGATTATCAGAACAAAGTTTAAGTCCAGTGGCGCCGTTAAAACCAACAAAGCTTTATTTAAGGTATTAACTTATGTGTGCAAGCACACTTCTTCAGATACAGTGAAACAGAATTTCCTCAGCCTTTACATATAGGAGGGGGGAGAGTTGGTTGCCTGGAAGGGCCAATTAGAGAGAGAAACAAAAATGGAAATCACCAGTCCATAATATAGGTATTGGTTCTGCTGCTTCAGACCAACATGGCTACACACCTGAATCTATCAAAATGGATTATCCTTTAACCTTCTTCATAGAATGATCCCTCTTCTTCACTAAAAGGTAAAGGTTCCCTTGCTCGAAAGCCAGTCGAATCCGACTCTAGGGTTGCGGTGCTCATCTCCGTTTCAAAGCCGAAGAGCCAGCGCTGTCCGAAGACGTTTCCGTGGTCATGTGGCCGGCATGACTAAACACCAAGGCGCACGGAATGCTGTTCTTCTACACTACTGAAACTCTATTGATTGGTCCACGGCAGCATCTTCCGCATGTGCTACTGCAGGTGCTGCTTAATAAATTCTGGAAACTAAAGCTGCTACATCAAGTCAGAGACCCGGGAAAAACATTTGAAAAGAATTCAAAGTAGACAAGCTTCTACGTAGGCCCGTAGCCAGGATTTTGTCATTCAGGGGGCCTTTAAATAAATCAGGGGGCACTGATGTCACAAAATAAAAAAATTTTAAAAAATGAAATCACTTTTGCGGCATTCGCACTCTGCTTGCATACATGGGGAAGCAAGTGACATTTGCGGAAGGGGTGGTGGTGGGGAGTCCTTCAGGTGGCCCAGAGCCAAGGGGCCTGGGGGCTGGATGGAAGTCAGCAGCAGCTAAGAACCACGGTCTTAGCCCTTTCGACTATTTGCCTTCAAATCAAGGAGGCTGAAGTTGGTTCCTTATTCGCACTTCCTTATTCATTCCTTATTCGTTACTTATTTGTGTAGTCATTCAGAAACACTAGAGAGAGTGAGTTGGAAA
>NW_015173819.1:69984-75708 GCF_001447785.1 Gekko japonicus
GGGGGGGGAGAGGTCAAGCCGAGGGACTTCCCCCCTCCTCCCAGCCTAGTGGAGAGGTCTCCAGGCCCCACCAGGAGGTTGGCATCTGTGCTCGCCTAGAGCGCAGGACAACCTCGGCCCGGCCCTGGAAGTCAGGGGGCCTTGGCAGGAAGTCAGGGGGCCAGGCCCCAAAATGCCACACTGTAGCTACAGGCCTGCTTCTACATCTTTCCAGCAAATTATGAAAACAACTTGGTTGCTTTATTAAACGTCCTGAGATGTCCCAAGTCAACTTCCTCCCCTTCTTGTCCGCTAGACAGAAAGAAAAAGAAATTCACTGCCAAAGGCCCTGCTAAAAAGAACAGCCTTTGATTTCTAACGGAATGCAAACTGCAAAGTGGCCCTTCGGTATGTTCTTGTAGGAGGGCGTTCCGAAACACTGGCAGTGAGGCGGAAAGAGACGGGACCTGGGCGGTGGGCAGCTCAAAGGAGGGGCCTTGGCAGGAGACTCCGGAACAAAGAGGCTCATGGGAACTGTTTAAAACAGGAGCTCAAAACAGTAGTCTGGATGAAACAACTTTATTTGTATCATCAGTGGAGGGTGAGCAGTACAGAACAGCCCTCCCTCCCTTGCTGTGAGAGGGTGGGGAGAAGGGCTGCCTCAATCCAGAGTGGCTCCCCCCCCCGTTTGCTCCCCAGAGTTCTGGAAGCCCTCCAACATGTGCAGGTGTCCACAGGCCTCCGTGGGCTAAATGCCAGCTGCTAAGAACCCTTTCGACTTAGCCCTTTCGACTATTTGCCTTCAAATCAGCACATTCGAATAAAGCAGTTCTGTGTAGCCTGTAGATTGTGGGCTCTGAATCCTATTGTATTCCATTCTATTAAGCACCATTACAGCAATTTAGCACTTGCATTTTTCCAGTTTTGCAGTTCTTTTTTATCAGGCAGGCACCGCTGGCTTCCACGTTGCCAATTTTACACAGCTGACTTGTCACATTTGTATGTTTACCATTGTTGGTTTTAGTTCCAGAGGGTCGCTGTGTTGGTTGGCAGCAGAGCAGTTAGATTCCAGTCCAGTAGTATCTTAGAGGCCACCACCATTTGGGGGGTGACAAGCCTTCAAGAGTCAAAGCTCTCTTGCTCAGACAGGTGTAGAAACAGAATCCATGGCTGATTTTAATAACCGTTTGAATTATCATTGACTTCTTAAATCTAACTGTGAGCAGCTTTGAAAACTATTTTGGACAAAAGGTGGCACATAATTGGATGATAATATGAAGTCCACAAGTCTATATTTTTGTACTTTTCATGATGGTGGAATAGAACCAAAGGCCTAAAGTCCCCTTTTCCTTATCAGAGCCAAACTCTTGGCATTCAACTGATACCCTCAAACTGCCTTCCAACAGTTTCAAACATCAAGTTTTTGAATGTGGTGATTTATAGTTATGGAAAAAGGGTCAATAGAAATCCTTCTTCGTACAGCACATCCAATGCGTTTCTATGCTTTTAAGAGGAGTTTTACTATTTTACTTTATTGCTTCTTAAGAGAAAATCACTTAAAAGACATGGTATTTGAGTTAGATTTATTAAACTGGGAGGGTAAATTTATCAAATTAACGCAAAAACTTGTTGTTAATAGAGTCCTTTCCTCTTATTGGACAGAATGGAATCTTATTCCCTATTGATTATGCATCCTGACCAATCAGATTTCTGAACTATAACATTCTGTCTGCTGGTTGGTTCTGGTTGTAGAGAACACTAGCACTACACAAGGACAGGGCAAGACAAAAGTCTGGAGGCTACAATTTCTTTTCTTTTTTTTAACAAATTTTTATTATTTGGATATAGCAACATGTTCAATATTACAACTTTTATTTCAACATCTATCCTTTTCTCATATCTCCTCCCCCCCCTTCTCTTGGCCTCCTGCAATGCTCACACCCCCTCCTTGCCCCTTTTACTGCTCAATTCTTAGATTACCTTAAAACATCTTTTTTCCAATTCTTCAATTACTACATACTCATATTCACTATCAATTTTTCAAGTAACATTATGGCTATCTATTCAGTCAATTTCTTTTTCGTATTCTGTTAATAATAACTATCAAAGCAAAGTAAATTGTTTTTAACATCCCAATTAGTCTCCACATATTCTTTAAAGTCTATCAATTCTGTAAAAAAGTCCATCTTCTTTATTATTAAGTTTCCTTGTCAGTTTGTCCATTTCTGCCATAAAAAGCTTTTTCTTTATCCATTCCCATTTTTCTGGCACTCTATCTTGCTTCCAAAATTGTGCGTAAGTCATTCTGGCAGTTGTAATCAAATACTGGAGGCTACAATTTCTGATGGATGGTGAGTTCTGGCAGTTTCAAAAAGGGGGAGGAGGATTATATACTCTTCTTTCTAGTTGAGATTCTTACACAGCTCCAGATTACTGGAACTGACAAGCAATGCGGCTGACAAGAAAAGCCATTTTATCCCATACCACAAGTTAACAGAATAAGCTGTCATTGTGCATCACTGGGAGCAGCTCCAACTTTCACGGTGTGCCGAACAACAGTGAAAGTGACGGTCCTAGCAGTGGTATACTTGACAGATACTCCAAAAGAGTGAAATCTATTCTGGCTCTTTCTGCATTAGTCACGAAAGAGATTATCACTGGCTGTGGTGGAGAGAATTCTGAACCCCCAAAAGCTCTTTCTACGGGCAGCTGCAAGTGTTTTTAAAAGAGCTGAGGCAGCAGGCCTATTTGGGCATCTAGTGCTGGGCTTACACGCAATGCAATTAAAATAGTTCAGCATCTGGTCTTATTTAAGGTGGTGTTTAAATTTCAAAAGTTATAAAAAACAAGGTGGGTGCTCAGCTTCCGTTTTCTTTTTGTCTACCTGCACAAACTGTACAGGTATTATTGCAGTTTTACCTTCTCCATCTGGCAAAAAAAGAAGAAAGAAAGACAGCTGCAATCTGGCACTTTCCTTTAAATGGGCTGAATTTTAAAGTTTAATTTTCTCTGATAAGATACCCCATCAAATCACCAGTGTTTGTGTTTTATAATTTTGCTTCTTTTCAGCGGAGACTTCGTAAGTGTGGGGCAAAATAAAAGGCATACGTTTATTTGACAGTATAGATATTGTCTTCTGCAATATGCATCAAAGAAAAGCTTCTACGTTTCTTAGGATTCCGCATTCCCTTTCCAGTATAAATGCCTCACGTAACCTAGAAGACAAGATAATGATCCAACCAAAGTAATTTCAATGGGAGCTACAATAAATATATGCTTAATTCTTCCACTGAAACCCATAGGGGTTATGATTTTTGTTGGGTATTACAAGTTGAAAACACTCAGTATATCTGGGGTTAAATGTTTGTTTATGTTACTCACAGGAAGTCACATGTTTTTCATGTAACCAATGTTCTTTAGCTGTAGAATTCCCCGGGAATTTTCTCCCTGATCTAGGAATTTGATTGGGACTAAAGTGTCAAGGTGTATTAGCATTTTATGGCTCTCTTCCCGTCTTTGTTTGGTGTTCTGAAGAAGAGTAGCCATAATCTCTCTCTTCTAGTTTTGTCTTTGTAGAGTAAGGATGTAGTAGATTTTGCTCTGTTGTTATTTTCACCCCAGTTACCCTTCCCATGCTAGAATTTAGTAAAAACTTTATATTTTAATCACACATGGATTCTGAGTCTGAATTATTTTACTCTGGCTCTGCTGGACCATCTTATCTCTGCTAAATACCATTTTTTCAATATCTCACTATCACCCAACAATTTTACTATAATTTTTAAAAATTTCCTATTGGTTATGGTGCAAAGACTAGATCAGTGGTGGTGGAAAGTGGCGTGCTGACAAGTCACGGCAACCGGATCATGGGGTTTTCAAGGCAAGAGACACCCAGAGGTGGCCGGCCCTTGCCTCTCCGGTGGGAAGCCTGGCTTTTCCTGGTGGTCTCCCATCCAGGTGCTCACCAGAGCTGGTCCTGCTCAGCTACTGGCATCTATGGAGATCAGGCTAACCTGGGCTGTCCCAGTTAGGGGCAAACACGCCAATCAGTATTTTTTGTTCGCTTTAATGTTATTCAGAATCATATGAAACAGAACAAAGTGTTCATTTGAGGAATCAGTATTATTGGTATTCAAAACACCCCCTTTGTAATGCTGAAGTATGCAATATTCCCATTCCTACAGGAATGTATTTCAGTGTACAAAATTTGCCCGCAAAATGCAGAATAGTTCCCCCTCAGGTCCGACTCCCCTCTCCCATCAGTTGAAAGGCCAGCAGCCAACATTTTTCTCTTCGCCAGTCAGCATAGAAAGGTAACTTGACAGAAATGTTTTCAATGTTTTAGAAATCTGTAGCAGGAACAAAGCAAAGGACAACGGAGCCGTATGCTCATCTGAGAACTGCTAGACAGGGCCAGCTTTAAGGAAACTCACAAGAACTTCTGGCTGAAGATCAGAAGACGTCTGACAAAATTTCCGCAGTAGCCTTGGTTAATTTCAGAAAGTGTATGGTAATGTGTAAAGTGTGGAGGAAGCAAGGAGAAAATTATCACGGCTGTGTGGAAAATATTTGCAAATCAGGTTTTCCCCTTACCTTAATGAAATCAGGTTTTCCCCTCACCTTTATGAAATGGGGTGTGATTCCCTGCTGCATCTATCCATCTTCCATCATTTAGTGATTTTTCTAATATTCTACAGGCTGTAAGAATATCTGTTGACAATTGACTAGCCTGTGAGAAACTTCCTAGTAAGCCTAGCCAAATGCTACATGAGCACAAAAAAGGGGGGGGGATCTGAAACTTTCTGAGTATAGTCCTATATACTTATATTTCAAATGATATTTAAACATGTAATTAAATAGTACTGAAAACCTAGGTTTACCTGAAGCTTTAAGTCTTGGTTTAACGGTATTGCATTTTAGATTGTATGTGCTTTAAATTGTTTTAATACTTTTATGTAAGGCCACCCTGAGCCTGCTTGGGGGGGGGGGGGGAAAAATCCCATAGTTAACATTTCCTTTTTCATGGTCACCTTGAGGGACAGAAAGGCAGGGTCCAAAGGTTTTAAAGGAATAAGGAATGTGTGTCAGCGTTATCAGTTCTTTCAGCGAGTCTTGTGTGGCTCTTAAAAGAGCCTTTTAAAATAGTGGCTAAAGTTGCTGGTTTAGTTGACTACACCTTTATTTTCTTCTCGGTCCCTTCTTCGCGGAAACGCTCCTGGTCGATCCCGTCGGGTGCTTATGAAGCCGATTCGTTCCCACAGAATTGGCCGTACTTTTCTTCGGCAGATTTCTCGATTTGTTAACCGGCGGCTGCTGCTTCTTCTGGGTCTTCTTTTGTGGTTGTCCGTTCCTCTTCGGCGACTTCTTGGCAGCTGCGGCCTTTTTCTTTTTTTCTGGCTCGGATAATTTGCCCGTGGTTTTCGTCTGGCGACTGATCCTGAAAGAGCCCGAAGCGCCGCTGGTGCCGCTTAGCCGGGTCAACAAGCCGTGGGAGACCAAGCTGTTCAGCTCCCTTTTGAGGCGGCCGTTGTGCCGGTGCACGTTGTACCCAGTCTCGCCGAGATGCTTCTTGAGAGCTGCCAGAGAGAGCCCTTTGCGCGCGCTGCAGTTCTCAAAGGCCTGAAGAATAAGCTGGGACAGCGAATAAGGCATTCTCGTTGCCTTGTAGGAAGCGCAGCTCCTTCCTCGTTTCTTGGGTACAGGAGAAGGCAGAGTTGCGCCAGAAGGTCCTTCTCCCGAAAGAAG
>NW_015173819.1:75819-82247 GCF_001447785.1 Gekko japonicus
AAACTCCAATCTACAATTTTCCCCCCCCCCCCCTTTTAATGTTGCATTGGGGTTTCCAATCTGGTCCGATCCGAAGGCTGCGTGTTCTCTTTCTGCCCTAGAGGACTCACTACTGTAGCGGCTTGAGGGATTTGGGCGGGAAAGGGGGGAAACTCGTGCTTCCCTTTTTCGGAGCGGAGGAAAGCAGAGGACACGCGCCATTTTCAAAATAATCGAAATCGCATGTCCTCTGCCTGACGAAGCTGGCTGTGACCCGGCAAAACTCGTGCTGAAATACACGTCAGTCTTTCGGGTGGTGCTACTTGGTTTTTGCTTTATGTTGAAGTTGAAGAAATCTAACCAATTTATTTCGGAATAAAGCTACGAAGGATCTATATCTTTAATTGTTTATTTCGACTGTTATTCTTTTTTAAACCGAAGACTGACTATTGTAACATTAAGAGTCGCCTACATAAACACAGCCTTTTATTAGGGCCAGTCAAGTGGTGCACATCGTGCTCTGGCGGGGGAAGGGGGTTGGAACCCACAGGGCTGCTAACAACTTCTTTCAAAAAAGTAGACACAGGTAAGGTGAGAGGAAATACTTTGGCTTTTTATGTGGTTTTCTGGTTTTCACCTGGCAAACTACTTGGCTCCCTTCAAATGACGCGGCCCAACGTCCTTTCCTACGCTCCTCTTTTTGAGATAAACTGACTCCTCTCCGGTTTTTAACTCCGCCGTTTCGGGAGAAAGGAAATCCAATTTCGGAAACGTCGCCTCCTCTTTAAGCACCCAGGAATCGCTTCACGGCGCCAGTTTTCAAAATCCTCGCCTCACAAAATTGGCGTTCATCTCCCAGAAGTCATACCCGAAGCCGGCTGCAGCGGCCAGAAGAGGGAGGGAGAGCCCGCTCTCTAGAGGGCGGGTGGCTGTCGGCTCGAATGCCCTTCTGGAAGCCACATTTCCCATTTGAAATCAGAGACTAGTTATTGAATGTTAACTTTTGGCCTCACATTTGGAAAATCAAATACTTTACGTTCATCGGCTTCGCCTCTTTTTGCACATATGTCAAACACACTGGCTATAGTTCGTTGTTCCATTGTTCTCTTATTCTGTCATCCTAGTCCAGCTTCATGGTTGTTTTGTGCCGTTTTATTGCACTATTTTATATTCTGGAATCTTGCCGAGAAAGGCGGACTACAAATCCAATAAAGATTTGCCGATGATTCTGTTCTGCCCACCAGTATCCAGCATCAGGGAGCCGACCGATCCAGCTCTTCCGCAAAGATTGGACTTAGATATGCGCCCAGCTCTCCTCCAAGTACAACTCTCTGCGCACTGGGGCGGGGGGCTGTCGAGGAGGGGCTGCGGCAGGGGTAGATAGCACGGGACTCCCACGCTCAGGCGTGGGAGAGAAGGATCGAGCAACCCAGTCCCCATTACATGTTCGGTGTGTGATATCCCAGAACACCACGGCTCGTCGATACCGATATAAGACATTTCGTAAGGTAGCCAACGCACCTGCAGAGGGTATCCAGTGAATATTTAACAGCAGTTATAAGTTATTGGTAGTAGATCTACTTTCCGGGGCGGGGGAATCAAACGTGTTTCAGGTTTGAGTATCATCCCTATTCGCCTGTGCAAAGAAAACTCGGGAAGACTCCGCAGTTCGAGAAGGAATGATCATGCGCGAAACAAGGGCGCTGCCCCCGTAGCAAGCAGTAGGGAAACAAGTAGAGGATTTCCGACTAGTGTGAGCCAGTTGTTTCTTCATCAAAGAGGGGGGAATCTGAAGGGATGTGATAATAATCACGATTATTGTTTTTATTAGTGTGGACTTACTACGACTTACTGCCGCTTAACTTTGCCTTCTTGCTTTCCATTTCCATTCAAAAGGTGTTTTTAACAACAAAATGCGCTTGTAGAACTAATGTGGACATGTTTGAGTCCAGTGGCATCTTTAAGACCAACAAAGTTTTATTCAAGGTCTAAGCTTTCGTGTGCACACACGCACACACACTGCTTCAAATACAATGAAATGGAAGCTATCAGTCCATACATATAAGTAGAGGGTGAGCAGCAAATTAGCACACAACATAATGAAGATGTTTAACAGATGCAAGGACCAAACAGGAATAACGAGCTTAATTTATATGGTCACTATTTGTTTGGGTTTAATTCCGGGGGGAAACATAGTGAGGGAAATAAATACATCAGCTTCGGAGATTAATGGGCAGATGTATCCTTAATTGTGAAATGCTGAGAGTAAGTAACTGCGACCATGTTGTTACCTTCCATCCATCTCTTCTCAAGTGTGGAGGTGACCTGATAGCATCCTCTTCTTTGAGATGGGGCGATTGGTTGTGTAGAGTTATCTCCCCTGTCCCCAGACCAGAGAAACACACTCCAATCTGTCACCCCGAATTACATTACATTCTGATATTCATTACATGACATTACAATCTACTATTCCAATTAACTATTCCAAATAAGAAATAAAATAAAATAAAATAAAGAGAATATATAGCCCTTCTGGGGGATTGGTGGGAACACAGAGCTAAGGACTGAATGAGGTTAGCATATGTAATGAGATAAGAAACCAGCATCCCTGTTAAGTCCTAGGGGTTCTATTCTTCTGAGTGTTGCAAATTAATAACTTGTAACTCTGCAATTTCCATTTCTAGTCTGGTCCTGAAGTTCCTTTGTAATAAAACAGCTACTTTGAGGTCACCCAAAAAGTCCTAGAAGGCTGAAGTGTTCTCTTACAGGATGGGTATAGATGGGTATAGATTAAATATAGTTGCCCTCCCCTCCCCCACACCACATACATCCCCTTTTTATTATTTATTTCATGTAAATATTTTAAAAGTCCGTGACCGGAAGGAACTAGACAACACGGGATGACATAATCTTATGATCTGGTCACACATTTAAAATCAATATACCTTCCAGTGGAGATAGATCAAGATGGGGAGCCGTGTTAAGTCTGTCTGTAGCAGCAGAAGAGTCCAGTTGCATCTAAAAGACTAACAACACTGGTGGCAGGGAAAGCTCAGGAAAGCTCCTACCCTGCCACGAATGTTGTTAATCTTTAAGGTGCTGAGGGACTCTTGGCTCTTCTCTTTTGTATAACTTCTACTGTGTGACTGAGCATAATAAAGCTAACTTGGAAAACGGATGAGGAGGCATTTTATTACGATACAACAGACCCCCCCACTCCTCCCCCCAAAATAATAATTCTACAACAGAATCATAGAGTGGGACAATTTCGAAGTGGAGACGGCCTTGGAGCGGTTAACTTGTCCCCCCTATAATAACATGGAAGCGTTCCCTTTTGGGAAGCATGAAGAGCCACGGCGGAGAAGCTGGGCAGGACTAAAAAGGTTGTATTTTTACCGCACTTTTGTGCCTGTGTAAGCCGCCCTGAGCCCGCGTGCGGGGAGGGCGGGGTATAAATAAAATAAAAAATAAAAGCCAGTCTGCAGAAGTGCCCCCTTTCCCCTGTACACCTCCAACGGTGGACCTCTGCCTGTGCGCCTCTGGAGGATAGTTCTACTGCTGAAAGGACGACTTGCTGCTTCCGAGCCTTGTCTTTAAAAAAATGAATGAAAGTGTGCACACCTGCTCACCTCTTTTTAAAACTCATTCCTATACTTGCTCCCCCCCCCCGAATTTTATCAATATTTCTTGGATTGGCCAGTCAATGTAATACCATTTCTCAGTTATCAAAACACAAGCCCTGCATGAGGTCTGTTTATTTGAATGCATGCACAATGTAAATTCGAGAGGAAAACCTGGATTTTATTAAGGAGTGCAGGCATATTAATGTGTAGAAGGTGTTATAACCGAGCGGCAAGCAGGTGAAATGTTTGTGTACAATTATAGCCTTTAACGTGGTAAGGAAGAAAAAAACCCAACCGCGTTTTGTTTCTGCCCGGTTTCGAACCGGGGACCTTTCGCGTGTGAGGCGAACGTGATAACCACTACACTACAGAAACTCAGCTGCTCGATCTCTTAGAGCTGCTGTAGCTGACGGGAAAGCATGACGGGACTGAAACCCAACATGGTCAAAAACGAAACTGCCCACACGTCGTCCTTGTGCCTGGGTCGATCTGTTTTGCTGCTGCTTTTCCATGCATGTTCAAAGTGTCTCTCTCATGACTCCTGGCATCAGGATCTTAAATGGGGAAGATCACAAACTTAATCTTATCAATGGACAATCAATCAATTACTGCCTTGTCCCTTTAACTGGGGTTGGTGTCAGATTACAAGGTCAAATTATAACGCACTTTGGTATACTGAAGAATAAAACTAACAGGTCATCTTTCCCAACACATTGATCCCAAGACAGAATAGGTCTACTACTCATCCACCTTTGCACTACTTCAAGGAAACTGGGGAAGGGTTCCTTGAACTCTCTTGATAAGGGGGGGGAGGCTGCTTTGGATAAACGGGACCTGTCTTCCCCTGGCACCTTTGCTTTGTGTGTAGTTGTGTGCATGCATGATCTATAAATAGATACAGTTTTAAGCATATCTGGTCTGAGGTGAATCTCATTTTATTCTGAGGGGCTCAGGCAGAGGGAATGTGTTCTTAGGAATGTAGAGGGGTAGCCATGCTTGTTTATTGTAGCAAAATAATACACCTCTCTAATAACTTCTCTTTTATTTCATTTTTGATAATATATGCCTTTCCGTTTATATCTCCACAATGAAAAGGGCTAGAAACTCACTTTTAAACAAAAATTACAGTTGGGAATTCAGATTTGTTGATTTTAAAAAAGCCCCTTGCTGGCCACAGAAAAGGCGATTGCCATGGAGGCAGAGGCAGAGAAAATGGCCACCCTGTGGGTGGAACCCAGAAAATCCAGACTTTCCCAGATAGACAGCAACTTTCCAGGCTGTGCTGTGATCGTTCTGAAAACACTGCAGCAAAGCCAAGGAAAACCCAGGAGATGCATGAATGCAGCACTGCACGATGTAGGGTTGCCAGCCTCCAGGTGGGGTCTGGGGATTTTACAACTTTCACAACTGATCTCCAGCTGACAGAGATCAGCTCCCCTGGAGAAAATGGCTGCTTTGATGGGTGAACTCTGTGGCATTGTTCCACGCTGAGGTCCCTCCCCTCCCCAAACCCCCACCCTCTCCTGTATCCACCCCCAAAGTCTCCAGGTATTTTCCAACCCAGACCAGGCAACCCTAGCACAATGCTATGGGAAAGCAGGGAAAGAACCCACTTCCCCCCAGCATTGAACTCAGAGCAAACAAGCCATGGGGAAATGTCTACGGTTAGGAGCAGGCTGCCAGGATTACAATCCCTCTGGGTCATACTGGATAGTGTTCTGTACTGTCAGCACTTATATTTACATCAGCATTTGAGAATCTCATAAAATGTATCCTGGGATGTACAAATGTGTATACTTTCTTCCACTGAGTTTATTCCCGCAGCAAATCCACATCACATGACCAGTTATTTGAATTCATAGCATCAACATTATTTACTTCATTTAAAGTCTGTGTTTCTTGCTGAGACCTAGGGTGGAATATAAAACATGTTGGCACCGAGACTTTCATACTGGCATAGAGATTTTTGTAGGGATACAGCATGATAGCATCAGTTTGGTGTAGTGGTTAAGTGCGCAGACTAATCTGGGAGAACCGGGTTTGATTCCCCACTCCTCCACTTGCACCTGGCTGGATGACCTTGGGCAAGCCGTAGTTCTGATAAGAGCTGTTCTTGAAAAAGAGCAGTTTCTGTCAAGAGCTCTCTTAGCCCCACCTACCTCACAGGGTGTCTGTTGTGGGGAGGGGAAGGGAAAGGAGTTTGTAAGCCGCTCTGAGACTCCTCTGAGTAGTGAAGGGTGGGGTATAAATCCAATCTCTTCTTCTTCTACAAATCAGGATCTGCTGAAGGAGTGGGGGGAACTGTGAGGTATGGACAAAATAATAAACAAGTACCAGTTGCCAAAGACCTGAAGGAAAATGTCTTGCCCAAGGAGATTAACGGGATGAAAAGATTCACCTGTCCATTTCCAAGCATGAAGCCTGTGTTAAAAGGGCAACGTAAGGTTGCCAACCTCCAGGTGGCACCTAGAGATCCCCCACTATTAAAATTGAACTGCAGTTCACGGGGAGAAAATGGCTGCTTTGGAGAGTGGACCTTGCATTATTTGCCGTTGTCCTGGAAAGGTCCATCATATTGCATTCCAGGCCACAGGAGTCCTATTAGAAGACATCGCAAAAGAAGCCTGGCTATATATGGATATATCGCAGACGCGGTCACCTTGGCTTGCCGGAGAAGCATAGCCGTGCTCACAATTAACAGTGGAAGGTGCCTAGAATTCTAAATTAGAATTCGCCTCCGCGTCCCAGAAAAACCATGTTTCCAGAGAAACAGCTCATCCGTACAACTGGCACTGGAGGCAGCCATGTTGCTTTACGAAAAACTCG
>NW_015173819.1:82262-85940 GCF_001447785.1 Gekko japonicus
AGAGCTAGGCTATTTCCGTTTCCGGAAGCTACTGCCGCTTCCTTTCTCTCTCTGGGCCTGAGCGAGCTGGCGGGGCCGAAGTGAGGGCCGCTGCTGAATCTGCCTTCATCCTCCGTCCACAGCGGGAGCTCGAGCCCTCTCAGCCGCCGCCATGACGGAGCAGATGACCCTGCGTGGCACCCTGAAGGGCCACAACGGATGGGTGACCCAGATCGCCACCACCCCGCAGTTCCCAGACATGATCCTGTCCGCCTCGCGCGGTGAGGGGAGGAGGAAAACGGCGGGGAGGAGACCAAGTGGTGGTGGGGGGGGATGCAAGCAGGCGCCGCTTTGATAGAATAAAATGGAGGAAACCAAAGTGGGGGGGGGGGGGGGGGGGAGATTCTCAGAGACCAGCCTGGCTGGAACGTGGCACGAGAATGTGAACTTCTTTACAGGGGCGGGATCCCTGTGCGCATGGGATCCGTGGGCAGGTTGCAAATGAGACCATCGTGTTTTGGGATGTCTGCTGAGCAAGCCAAGGTTTATTGGAGGGGAGTTGATTTGGGAAAACTGCGCAAGTCTAGTGAAAGCAAGGGGTGGCTAATTGAAGGGGGGGGGGGTGTGTGTGGGACTTCGGGGGCGCTATTTTTAGCGTATAAGGTCTTCTGCCATTTTCCTCGATGGTCCCAATGATTAAATCTGACACTGTTTGCTGATCCTCTTAGTGGGATCTGAGGACATGTCCTGCAATTATGATGGGCCAAGAGAGGAGAAGGAAAGAGGAAAGGGGGGGGGGTGTTCTCCTGACTGGGACCCTCCTTGCATTGGTGTGCAAGACAGCTTTAGCTCTTCTCCATGACTTACTAGGGTTGCTTTGGGGGTTTTTTGTGTGTGTGCATATGCAGTTTTTAAAATGGGGTAGTATTTTGTTGTGTGAATAAGTGGTGCAGGTTTTGCCACGTCAGTGAGAACGAGATCAAAGCTGTAGTGTGGTGATGGGTGAGGCTGGGCGGGGGGTGGTGGTGGTGCAGCATTGCCTGGTCCAAGCTCTGTGGTACAACATGCAGCCTCCATCCAGAAGGTACAAAGTTCAAGCTTTAGGTTTTCCAGCGAAAGGATCTCTCATTGCTGTTACTGGGAAAGGCCCTTTCGTACCTGAGATCCTGGATAGCGGCTGCCAGCCAAACAGAAATGAACCAGAGGAATCAGTACTCTTGACTCAGTGTAAGGCAACTTTGTACGTTCATACCAGTTCAAGTCAGTGAGTGAAGCCTTTGCCGTCTGGCTCTCTTTCAGACAAGACCATCATCATGTGGAAACTGACCCGGGATGAAACCAACTACGGGATCCCTCAGCGAGCCCTGAGGGGCCACTCCCACTTTGTCAGTGATGTGGTCATCTCCTCTGATGGGCAGTTTGCCCTCTCTGGCTCTTGGGATGGCACCTTGCGCCTTTGGGACCTGACCACGTGAGTGCAGGGTGGGAGATCGGAAAAGGGGTCCCAGCGGTCTTCCTTTGCCAGAATGTCCATTTTCCTCCCTTGCTGCCCATTCCTCCTTCCCTGGTGGGACTGCTTAATGTCTGGGGGTGTTATTCCTTGCTGGTTTAGGATCAAGGTTTCATTTTGTTTCCTCTTGCCCCGATGATTAGATCTGACACATATCTACTGACTCCACTGGGGTCTGATGATATGTCCTGCAATGATGAGGGGGTACTATAGAGGTGACTGAGAACCTGGAAGCTTCCTTGCTTTATGTAGGTAAATACACAGTTCCAAAGAAACTCAGGTTTTCTTCAGAGGAAGACAGTGATTTTTGCTGATTTCACATTTTCTGCTGCAGCCTACTGAGCACCCCAACATTTTGTTGCTGGGGACCCTCAGTAACAGCATAGGGTGCAAAATGGGGGTCTGCAGTAAGAATGGGGAATTGGCAGAAATCTTAAGAAAGCAAAGTCTTTGGATCTGTGCTTGAATGCAGTACAGCTTCTGGAAATCACAGGGAGGAAAAATCCATTTCTGGTTGAGTTTTGGGAGTCCTTCCGTCCTGTCCATTTCACACATGGCTCCCCACTGAGGATACTGAGAAACCCAGAACTTCTAGTACACTTTATGCTTCTTGGGTTTGGTGGGAGGAGTGGGCTGCCATTTATATGTATGTTTGTAATCCAGAGATGGTGTTGCCCAAGTCCCTTTTCCATCAGGCACTGAACAGAGCAAAGAGAACTGCTTGCTTGCCGCCCCTTTCTAGAAAAGCAGCATGAGATGTAAAGGAGGAAGCTGGATTGTCCTGCTCCCTACATTCATTGGCTGCTGAAATCGCTACGAGGGACTTTAGGTCATCCACATGGGTCCATCCCAGCTTTCAACTCCCCCTGAGAAACGTCCCCTTTAAAAAATATGTATATATGTCCGTGTGAGTGGGCGTGCACCTGGAAGTCATGGCAGCCTCTGATGACTGACCCCTACTGGGGGCCTGGAGGATATTCAGAGAGGTGGCTGAATAAAGCCTGCCCACCGCCTCCCAACTGCTGGTATTTCAAGGAGGTCTCCCATCCATTTATTTGCCAGAGCTGACCCTGTTTAGCTTCTAAGATCTCACAAGATCTGGCTTACCTGGGCTGTCCACGCCAGGATGAGAAACACCTTGAAAGAGGGCCTGCTGAAGCCTCTTACTAAATTTTACCTCCTGAGCCCTAGGGAGGAGTCTAGGTAGGGTTTACAAGAGGTGAAATGGTAAAGCACTGCAAGAAGAGACTTGTTCTGAAGGTTCCTTCTTCCCTCCATTATACTGACTGGGAAATGAGGCGTGGAATTCTCCTCTCTTGCAGGGGAACCACCACTCGGCGCTTTGTGGGACACACCAAGGACGTGCTGAGCGTGGCCTTCTCTTCTGACAACCGCCAGATAGTCTCAGGGTCCAGGGACAAAACCATCAAGCTCTGGAACACGCTGGGTGTCTGCAAGTACACTGTGCAGGTGAATCGTTTGTCTCATTCTTGCAGAGTCTGGAAATGAATGACCTTGCAGATCTAGCTTGCCCTTTAGCCTCTAGATGAGGCACCAAATGCACAAAGCCTTGGGATGCCTGCTGCAATTGCAGACAGCTGCCACGGGCATCCTTCAGGAAGAGAGCAGACACTGGTTACCCAGAGCCTTAGCTTACTTTTCTTAAGGAAAAAGGAAATTTGATCTGATTCTGCTTGGGTCCGAGGGCATACCCTGCAGTTCATTTCTTTTGAAATGTGTGATATTGGGGGCAGGGAGGAAAGATGAAAACAAAGGGTAATTGGGAGAATGTGTGCGTTAATGGGCTTAATTTCTGCAAGGCCTGAAGATTAAGGAGTCAAGCCCTTTTCCGGTAGATGTCTGTAACTGGCTGTGCTCTAGTTTTCTTAGTTTTGGTACTGGATTGTTCCACTGTGAAGTCTCGCTAGGTTTTATTGGACTGCTGTGTTTCTTGATGATGACCGCCACGCCTCTTCCCCCCAGGATGAAAGCCACTCTGAGTGGGTCTCCTGTGTCCGATTCTCCCCCAACAGCAGCAACCCCATCATTGTCTCCTGTGGCTGGGACAAGCTGGTGAAGGTAAGTTTGGGGGACTGGGGTTTAATTTAGGTCCTGGGCATAGTTTGACTGACAGCCAGCCCTTCGGGATTGGAAAGTAGTACAAGAGTGCCCCGTCCCTGCCCATCATC
>NW_015173819.1:86107-92787 GCF_001447785.1 Gekko japonicus
ATGTCTCTTGAGAAGCCATTCTCAAAGGTTTGACCTGCACGGGCATACCTTACGTTATACCTCTAGCCTTTCTCTGTAGTGCCACAGTGGGTGGACCCTGGATCGCCCAGTGCTTGGTTCAGATGCTATGTTTGTTCTCTGGACACACCAGCTTGTGTAGGCCTGACCCCCAGATCCCTTTTTGTGTTTTTACTGATGCGAGGACTGACTGGTCTTGCTTTAAGGGGATGAAGCCAAAGGTTGACGTTCTCTACTCTTGCAGAGATCATTGAATTGAGAGCTTCCATGGCTATTTTTTTTTCATGAAAACCTCAACCAAGCACATGCTTGAATGACATCCTACAAATGGATTTTGCTGATATCCCCATTTTTTAAGAAGAACTCACCTGTAAGCCTCCCTGTACATTTTGGCGATGTCTTGAAAGATGTCTTTATCGAGTTCTGTTCTTTTTATCTCACAGGTGTGGAATTTGGCTAACTGCAAGCTGAAGACCAACCACATTGGGCACACCGGCTACCTGAACACAGTGACAGTCTCACCCGACGGCTCCCTCTGTGCTTCTGGTGGCAAGGCAAGTCTGCCATGGCTCTAGGACCTTATCCTTACTATTCCTGCTTGTCTGGTTAACCAGCTCTCTGCTTCCATTGAAAACTGGTTGACTGCAGTGGGAAGCTGGACTCAGTGGACCCTCATTCATGTTCAGTAGAGTTGTTCTTCTGTTCTGGCTGAACATCCTTTGCGGGGGGGGGGGGAGGAAGAATGGGGCAAGACGCGAAGGGGGATTCGGGCCCACGTGGCGTGGCTTGTGCTGGTGATCAGTAGTGCCAGGGTTCAGTCTGAGGGGGGGTGCCGCATGGTCCCCAGCTGTGCAGTCTTGATGGGTTGTGTATTGCTGGATCTGGGCTTAGCTGTGATGAAACTTTACGAGCGCCATCTGACTCTGTCACTGTGCTGATACTCAGAGGCTGTTTCTGAGCTGCTCAAACCTTGAGTGGGGATTTCATTTTCAGGAGCTGGGCATCAGTAAGAAGGGGAAGCTTGAGGATTTTTTTGGATGGAAGGGATTTCTCCCTCCCCCCACCCCCCAATCCTACCCAGTGCATTAACTTGCCTCAGGTCTCTGAGCTTGTTTCACCATCCTTGAACACGTTTGTTGAATTTGCTATCGGAAAGGACTTAAGAGGTCACACTCAAAGCTGTGTTTCTAGAAGGTGGAGATAGACTGCTTTGAGAACCACCTTTGGCCACCTCTCTGATGGCTTCCCTTGTCCCTTCTAGGATGGCCAAGCTATGTTGTGGGACTTGAACGAAGGCAAGCACCTGTACACGCTGGACGGTGGGGACATCATCAATGCCCTCTGCTTCAGCCCCAATCGCTACTGGCTGTGTGCTGCCACGGGACCCAGCATCAAGATCTGGGTAAGTCAGGAGTTTGCAGGAGGCCAGACAAAACCAAGGCTGTGGCTGTTTCTCTAACTAAAGCAGGTCCCTGTTTGCCATGGGGGAATGGGGGGTCAGTTTGGCCCTCCTCTGACTGCCTCCTGCCTGTCAGTGTTCACTCATCACCAGGCCAGTTTGCCTTTTGCATGGCCGGAGGGCTGCAGTATGAACCGGGTGGTCCAGGTTTCCATCCCCGCTGTACCATGAAGCTCACTAGAGTGTCTTTCGGCTACTTTCTCTCACTCTGACCTTCCTCACAGGGGTGGCTGGGATGAAATTGAGTGGAAGAGCCGTACATGCTGTCCTGAACACCGTAAGAGGAAAGGCAGCATAAAAACGTTATCGATCTTTTTTTTTTGCCCTTGTGCTTAGCTGATAGTTGGGTTTCTGGTGCTCTTCCTGGTCCATATTCTGTTTTTGGGACTGAACAGAAAATGGTAATACGCTAGGGAGCAGTAGCATGGGGATACTATTCATTTCTCAAAAGTACCTGCAAGGTGGGCAAACAATTGACGTTCCAAGTCCAGACTAAATAATGTCTCATTTGTATTTATTGTCTCAGACATGCAACAACCCTATTTATGCTGAAGAAAAATTAAGCAGATATTGTGGAATGTAAACCTAAATCAGTGTGCATTGTTCTAAGCTGAGTTAAGTGTGAGCTAGCTCACAGTTTTTTAGCCTCCAGCTCACACATCTTTGTCTTGGCTCAGGAAGGATGGCTCCAGAGCAAACTCATTTATGCAGTAGCCAAATTGCTCGCTCACAACTTTAATGGCGGTAGCTCACAAAGTAGAATTTTTGCTCACAAGACTCCCCAGCTTAGAGGGAGCATTGGTGCATGGGATTACACTCTTTTAACTGCCAGTGAGCTGCCTCATCCCAAAAAGCCCTAGGGGTGCAAAACTCAAAATTCTGGTTTTGGAATAAAGTGAGCAAATCTAAATGTAAAAATTAATGCAGCTTCCTGACTTCTTGTGTATGCAGAACCCTTGAAGAATCAATGAACCTTTTTATTTAGTAGTCATTTCTTGTAAAGGTGCCTGGTGTAACATGATATTCTAAAGAGGGAAATGGGATTAGGGTGGAACCAGTGATCTTGGTGTGAGGCAGACTTCCATGAGGAGGTATCAGCTATTAGTAGACAATACGTTATGTCATCCTTGATGAAGAGCCAGAATGATGTAGTGGTTAGACTAGGGCCTGAGTTCGTCCTCCCTCTCATGGAAGCTTGTTGGGTGACCATGGGCCAGTCCCTCTACCTCACGTACCTCACAAGATGATGGTTTTGAGGGTAAAATGAAATAGGGGGAAACACTGTGTCCTCTTCAGCACTGGTGTTTAGGCGTGCCTTCTTGAGATGAGAAGCTGACTGCCACTCAGTTCATCATTTGGCTGCTTCTGAGCAATGCCATGCTGATGAGCTCTGTGTTCTTGACTTCTCCTGGGCCCCCGGTAGTTTGTTGTTTGCATGAGAACCTGCTACATACTTGGTGTTGGTTGTCCATGTAAAAAGAGAGAGAGAGAGGCCCCAGCTCCAAGGAACTTACATAAAAATTGCAGCAGTGGGGAGAGGGGAACCATCTGCCTTTCAGTTGGGGATGGGGGCCACCATCTCCGCACCCCCACTGAAAAACCTTTGTGGTGGAGGAAGTAGTGCTGTGATCTTAGTGGTCCAAGGGCAAAGGGGGCTTATGCTGTGATGAAACTCCTTGCCATCTGACAACACTGTTTCTGTGTGGAAAACCAGAGGCTGTTTCTGAGCCTGTTGCCCAAGACACATACAGTAGCATGAGGAGATAAGTAAGTCTTCGACACAGAGGCCCCCAAGCTTGCTTACTCTTTGCCTGCTTTGCCTTATTCCCAGGACCTGGAAGGCAAGATCATTGTGGACGAACTCAAACAGGAGGTCATCAGCACCAGCAGCAAGGCAGAGCCGCCTCAGTGCACCTCATTGGCCTGGTCTGCAGATGGGCAGGTAAGAGAATGTGCAAGTGTCCCGTTTTAAGAAGCCACGTGGCCCCGGGAGATGTGAGTTTGTCGGACAGCTGGTACACTAGACTTTGGGGAAAACTTGACTTTCAGAGTCGACGCTGATTAATACTCTGCTTAGCTGTTGGTTTCCGCTATTCCGATTTTGCCCCTTGCTAACTCTTCCATCAGTTTACCAGAGTTGGTAGTGAATATCGCTTCTTCCTTCTTTCCTTCAGACTCTATTTGCTGGCTACACGGATAACCTGGTCCGCGTCTGGCAGGTCACCATTGGAACCAGATGAGAGAGCGCAAGAGACTCAAGGCGCAGGCTATAATTATGTAAAAAATTCAGTAAAAGATGTTTTTGTTTTGATGCTGAAAGTGGTCTCTGTGTCCTCCTTGTCAAACATGTCTCCTCTCTCCAGGTGGCAGATCCCAAGCACAAACATTTCCATGCAGATAGACAAGCAGGGAGGGGTAACCCCTTTCCCCCAGCACTTCCTGAACATGATTTCTGTTTACTGAGGAGCTGAATGCCTTCTTAAAGTGTAGCCCTGTACAGTGTTACCTCTAGTCTAAAACACATATTATGCACTGAGGAAGATGATGTGCAGATTCCCCTACCTGAATCATTTCTTTCCCCAGAGAGGGTGTCTAAAAGAATTAAGGTCCTAAGTGAGGATGAGCTGATTGACATTAAAAACAAGGTTATCACGTATGAACAAAATAGACCTGCCTGTCATGAAAGAATATGGGAGACCAGGTTCAACGCCCTAGATATGAAGCTGCCAGTGCAATGCTGTGCAGTTACTCTGTGGGTGACATTGTGTCAGTCTCTCTCCCCCTCCCATGGGCTGCTGGGCAAGAGAACAAAGTAAGGCCCCCCCCCCCTCAGGTTTTCCATAAACAACCCCTGCTTTGATACGCTTCCTGCCTGCATAAATTTTCTTTTCCTGACAAGATGATGGATCCTTTTATCAATTAGCAACTGGTTGAACCTTGACCTGGCTGGCCCAGGCTAGCTCCTTCGTGTGAGATCTTGGGCGCTAAGCAGGGTTGGCCCTCATTAGCCTTTGGATGGGAGACGATGGGCCCTCATGATGCAGAGGCGGGCAATGGCAAACTGCCTCCGAATGGCTCTTGCCTGGACAACCCTACAGGGTCACCGCCAGTCAGCCGCAACTTGATGGCAGTTTCCACCACCAGCTGGTTGAACAGTCTGTGTTCAGCCTGACTCTGTACAGTTTGTTATCTAATCTCAGAACACAGTTGGGAGGGGTGCAGAAAATAAAAATTCGAATGACCCAGCAACAGGAGCAGCTTCTCTAAAATGTTTGGGGAAAGATGACTATGTGGGGGAGGGAGGGTCAAAGAATATCAAAGCAAATAATGTAGACAAAGTGAAAAGGTACCTGTTGTAACACTAAAAACATGAAGGGCCCCCCCTCCCCCCAGTCAGTGGGCAGGACAGTTATTCCCTCCCAACATACAGAATGTAGTGGACATTCTGCATGCTACCAGTTGTGCTAATAGCCACTACTTTAGAGCAGGGGTGTCAAACTCGTTTGTTATGTGGGCCAGATCTGACATAAATGTCACTTTGTTGGGCCATGTGTGCCATAAAATGTAAAGCCAGGTACCGGAGATAGAAGAAGAGAGAAGAGATTGGATTTATACCCCACCCTTCACTACCCAAAGGTGTCTCAGAGCGGCTTACAAACTCCTTTCCCTTCCCCTCCCCACAACAGACACCCTGTGAGGTAGGTGGGGCTGAGAGAACTCTTGACAGAAATTGCTCTTTTTCAAGAACAGCTGTGCCAGAGTTATGGCTTGCCCAAGGTCATCCAGCCAGGTTCAAGTGGAGGAGTGGGGAGTCAAACCCGCTTCTCCCAGATTAGAGTCCGTGCACTTAACCACTACACCAAACTGGCTGGAGGTGGGTGGGGGGGAAGGAGGGGGCAGGAGAAAGATATAAACTTTATAAAGGACACAGGCAAACCCATGTAACAATATTTTTAACTCAAAACACGAACAAATCAATCGATTCCTAGTGAAAGCAACTGATTTACTGGGGAGCCCACAAAAGCCCCAATAAATGTATTCAATCATATGCAAGACTAGTTTTCCCAAGGAATACCATAAAAGGGGGAAGTAACATATTTCCATACATACCAGTTACTTGCAGGCTGGGTAAGAGCCTCAGTGGTTCTGGCCTCCAGACCTTATGTTAGACAACCTGGCTTTAGAGGGCTTTAAGTAGTGACTGGATGTACTAATGGTTAATAGATCAGCTAAACAGAAGCACTGAGTTTGGAGGCAGCATCCATCTCCATACCAGCTAGGGAAAGCTCTTCATACCCAACTTCAAAGCTACTCAGAAGTATTCTGCCAGCTACTCATGGAAATAGGATACTGGACTGGTGAAATGGGCCCTTCATCTGATTCGACTGTGATCTTAAGATCTTGCAGCTGATACACAGGACTTTTCCACGTGCCTTATGATTTTCTTAGCAGTTGATCTACAAACACTGGGATTGTTTTGAGTCCAGTTCTTTTGCACTTCTGCCCAGTTGTGTGGAGTCATCTGCTTCTTTTCCTTGCATAATCAGGATTTTCAAAGCAGGGAGGGAGTTGACATCCATGGCACTGCAGCCCTCCTGTATGTTTTGCTCATGCTTATATTGATATAATGAGTATTTTGATTTCAAAAAGGCATTAAAATATTGACAGACCATTGTAATGATAGGCTCAGCAGGGTTTTTTGAATTCCCACCTCTCATTTTGATAGGTCTCCAGTCCTTTCCCTTGCAGAGATATGAGAAAAGGGTATTGGTATGACGGTAGAGGCATGGAAGGAGAAAGTCCGACACTTCCCATAACCAGAGTTGGCTGGAGGTGGGTGGGTGGGAGGGAGGGGGCAGGAGAAAGAATACCTGGCAGAAACATTATGCATAAGGAAAAAGGAGACTCCAAAGCAGCTTCCAGAAAAAGACCAGGGTAAAAGTTACCTCACAAAACACCAGGAACCCCCTCCCCCCAGGAAGGGGCTGAAGCGAAAACTAAAGGCACAAAAATGCTTGTGGGAATCAAGGGATAAACAGAAGCAGTGTGGCCCCAGAACCAACAGATAAAACCCATGCGGAAAAGCCCACAGGCACCCTCAAATACACACCACCAAATCTGAACTGACCAGGCTTCGCTATTTGGGCAGAGGGGGGGTTAAACCTGGAAATGGCCTTACAGGCCATCTTACGATCTAAGCCCC
>NW_015173820.1:0-1179 GCF_001447785.1 Gekko japonicus
GGAGTCGTAGTAGATAACTCACTGAAAAAAAGGTTCGATCCTCGGCATCTCGGGTTAAAAGGACCAGGCAGGAGGTGATGTAAAAGACCTCTGCCTGAGATGCTGGGAGGCCACTGCCAGAAAGAGTAGACAATACTGACCTCGATGGGCTGAGGGTCTGGTTCAATATAAGGCGGCTTCATGTGTCTGGTATCACCCACTGCCTGGTATCTTTCAACTGGAGATGCCGGGGATTGAACCTGGGACCTTCTGCGTGCCAAGCAGAGACTCTGCCACTGAGCCACAGCCCCTCCCCAGTGAAGGTGACTTCTGCTGAATGAGACCCGTGGTCCATCAAGGTCAGCATTGTCTACTCAGACTGGCAGCCTGAGTAGGTCTCATTGAGTAGAGCCATCAAGGTCTCATTGCTGGGGTCTCTCCCATCACCTACTGCCTGGCCCTTTGGACTGGAGACGCTGGGACCTTCTGCATGTCGAGCAGATGCTCTGCCACGGAGCCACAGCCCCACACTGGCCCCTGCCAACTAGATGGACAAGTGAAGACTGACTGAGTCTGACGGTGAGTCTCTCTGGCCCCATATTGGTGGCTCCAGCTAGCTGAGAGACTTTCCAAGGTCTTGAGCAGAGGACCTTCCTTCCTTCCTTCCTTCCTTCCTTCCTTCCTTCCTTCCTTCCTTCCTTCCTTCCTTCCTTCCTTCCTTCCTCCCTCTTCTTCCTTCTCTCTCTCTCTCTTTTCTTTTCTTTTCTTTCTCCGCAGTGGGTTCCTTCAGCAGCCGGCATCTCTCTCCTCTCCTCCACTATATCTTCACAATAACCCTGCGAGGTAGGTTAGGTCGAGCGTATGGGACCGGCCCAAGGCCATGCAGCAAACTCCTGTGGAAAAGCAGGCATTCCGACTTGGATCTCCCAGACCCTAGTCTGCGGTCAAGATTTTTCATTGTGTTAAACATACACAACATACTAACTAACACAAACAATATTAAACACAAACAGAAAATGGGAGCATCCCTTCATACGTTGAGTAAAGAATTTGTTGTCCGTTCAAAAATAAGACTGATTTCTACTCCATATGATACTATCCAAACTTTGCACAATATTTCGTATAATGTTCTTATTAAGCTCTACTTTGGTTATATCGTATTTCAATAATTCAGTTCTTCGAACCAGTGATAGAGTCTTG
>NW_015173820.1:1363-1586 GCF_001447785.1 Gekko japonicus
ATTGGCCATGTTTCTTCGAATTTGTCCTCTCTATGTCCTTTCAAGATTAAAGTTAATTTGTCCATTTCAGCAACTTCCCCCTCTCCTCCAATGACTCGCATACAATATTGTAGCGGCCGTTCCCAGACCCTAGTCTGACTCTCTAACCAGTACACCACACTGGTTCTTAAGGATACTCCGCAAAGTGCCTTGAACACCGACAAGGTGGGTTCAAGATATAATA
>NW_015173820.1:7112-22690 GCF_001447785.1 Gekko japonicus
ACCTCCCCCCCCCCCAAACCAACGGTAAAGTGCAAAACTATGTATTTTGCAATGGTAACAAGCATGTCAAATCTTTGTTTCGGAGCCGCGGTGGCTCAAGTGGTTAAGACGCTGAACTGCAGGCTGTGGAAGGTCAGTAGTTCAGCAGTTCGAGACCCGAGTGTGCCGCATGATGGAGTGAGCTCCCGTCTCTAGTTCCAGCTCCTGCCAACCTAGCAGTTCGAAAGCAAGACATTGCAAGTAGATAAATAGGTACCGCTTCAGTGGGAAGGTCACAGCGTTCCGTGCGCCTTGGTGTTTAGTCATGCCGGCCACATGACCACGGAAACGTCTTCGGACAGCGCTGGCTCTTCGGCTTTGAAACGGAGATGAGCACCGCAACCCTAGAGTCGGATTCGACTGGCTTTCGAGCAAGGGAACCTTTACCTAACAAGCATGTCAAATCTTTGTTTCGTCAATAAAAACTTTAAATACATTAAAAAAAACAACTTGGAGAAACCATTCTGTGCGGGATCGGCCTGGATGAAGCGTTGGAACGGGGTCCGAGCCGTCCCGTTGCAGAAACCGCAGGAGGTGCTGTGTCAAACGACGACACAGAAGAGAAAAAAGAAAGGAAAAACGGACCACAAAATAGGATTGTTCACATCAGTGTTATCTATCGGCATGTTTTCATCCTTAGACGTTTGGTGGACTGTTCGTGAACAGAAACTTCTGTCGATTGTGGAAAGGCGAAGGCGTCGCACTGAGCTTTGACGACACAAAGATATAGTTGTTATATAGCTGTATTTTGCCATTTACCTCCCTGGCGGTTGTCAACCCTGCCCTTCTCCGAGGGAGCGGGGACTTCAGACTGACACCCTTTCCTTTGGCACAGGGAGCCATCAAGGAGAACGGAGACCTGCCAAAGGTCTGCTTGTCCCGCCTTTGATGGCCGTCTTGGATGCAGTCAGAACCGGTTGGGAGGGTCCTGTCTCTAGAGGAGGAGAGTGCCTCTGAGAACAGAAGAACATAAGAGAAGCCAATGTTGGGTCAGGCCAAGGGCCCATCCAGTCCAACACTCTGTGTCACACAGGGGCCAAGAATACTAGGTGCCATCGGGAGGTCCAGCAGTGGGGCCAGGACACCTAGAAGCCCTCCCACTATTGCCCCCCCCAAGCACCAAGAAGACAGAGCATCACTTGCCCCAGAGCCCCTATCTATATCTTGTGGCTAATAGCCACTGATGGACCTCTGCTCCATATGCTTATCTAATTCACTCTTGAAGCCGTCCATGCTTGTAGCCTCCTGTGGCAGTGAATTCCACGTGTTCATCCCTTCCTTTTATCCGTTCTAACCCGACTGCTCAGCGATTTCACGGAGTGCCCACAAGGAGTTCTTGTCTTGTGAGAAAGGGAGAACAGGAGAAAAGGACTTCTGTCTCAACCTGCTCTATCCCATGCGTAATCTTATAAACCTCGATCACGTCACCCCTCAGCCGTCGTTTCTCCGAGCTACTAAAGAGCCCCAAGCGCTTTAACCTTTCCTCATAGGGAAGGTGTTCCAGCCCTTTGATCATTCGAGTTGCCCTTTTCTGCACTTTTTCCAATGCTGTAATATCCTTTTTGAGGGGTGGCAACCAGAACTGTACACAGTACTCCAAATGAGGTTGCAACCTCATGAGCTTGTGTCGAGGGCCTTTTCCTCCCCACTGAATCACAGGGGGTGGGCAGCATTGGGGGATGGAGCTGCCTTGCGGGCGTGAGTCCAGAGGTCTCTGTCTCTCTCTCTCTGTCTCTCTCTCTCTCTCTCGGGGCCACCTTTGTTGAAGGACGGTCGTTGCAAAGAGTGGGTCAAAGCATCCCAGATGGGTGCAGCGATGGAGCCGTTTGAGTTAGTCTGTTCCAAAATGGTTGTTGTTATTTTACCGTCAACAGTGGGAGGGCTTCTAATGTCCTGGCCCCACTGGTGGAGCTCCTGATGGCACCTGGTATTTCTGGCCCCTGTGTGACACAGAGTGTTGGACTGGATGGGCCTTTGGCCTGATCCAACATCGGCATCTCTTATGTTCTTAAGTTACAGCTGACTTATGGAGACCCCGTAGGGCTTTCGAGGCAAGAGGTGCTCAGAGGGGATTTGCCCGTCTTTGCCCGCCTCTCTGTCACAACCACGGTGTTCCTCGGAGCTCTCCCGGGCAAGCGCTGGCAAAAGCCGGCCCTGCTTCACTTCCGAGATCTGGTGAGCTCGGGTTAGCCTGGGCCGTCCAGGTCGTGGTTCTGAAACTATAGAGACAGCTCAAGATAAGTCGCCCAATCAGTCTGTCTGTAGCGGTAGAAAAAGAGCCAAGAGCCCGGCAGCACCTTAAAGACCAACAAAAGTTGTGGCAGGCCACAAAGCTCTGACCTGGCCACAGATTTTTGTTCGTCTTTCAGATGCTCCTGGACTCTTGCTCTTTTCTACTAAAATTACAGGGGAGGGAAGTTAACTCTTGGCCAGTGTTCCCTCTGAGCTGAGGGAGTGTGAGCCAGCTCTCAGTTTTTTAGCCTCTGGTTCCCACATTTCTGTCTCGGCTCAGGAAGGAGGGCTCCGGAGCAAGCTGATTTATGCAGCAGCCAGTGTTCCCTCTAAGCTGAGTTGGTGTGAGCTAGCTCACAGTTTTTTAGCCTCCGGCTCACACATTGTTGTCTTAGCTCAGGGAGGAGGGCTCCAGTCCAGAGCAAACTGATTTATGCAGTAGCCGAATCACCTGCCTGCTCACAACTTTAATGCTGGTAGCTCACAAAGTAGAATTTTTGCTCACAAGACTCCACAGCTTAGAGGGAACATTGGCAGCAGCCCAATTGCTCGCTCACAGCTTTAAGGCCGGCAGCTCACAAAGTAGGATTTTTGCTCACGAGACTCCACGGCTTAGAGGGAGCGTTGCTCTTGGCGCTCAGCAAGTTGCTCTTCGCACATGTTCAAGTGCGCTCTTCTAGCGCTTCTCCTAGCCCCCCGGCGTTAAAACCAGGCTCCAGAGTCGGCTGTGCGCACGGGGTCTTTGTGTGGGTAACCTGAGGCCGCCCTGACAGAGACAATGGTGCCCTTCCCTGACAATTACTTTCCTTCTGAATTTTTAACCATGTTTTGGAGGCTGGCAAAGACCAGGCCGTGGCGTTGGGTTTCCAGGACCGGCGTGAAACCAGACCTGGGTTGGAAAAAAAACAACACACACACAAGAGAGATTGCCCTTGTCTTGTGCAAAAGAGACGGCTTGGATAGGAAGGACGGGGCAGTTTAGTTATTGGTGCCGCCTGCGGGGTTCCAGACCGGCGCTTTCCTTCACAAGCCCCTGTGGTCCGGAGCAGTTTCCTTTCCTTTCTCTCCCGGCTACGAAGTTCATGTCTCCTTGCCCTGTGCTTTCTTGAGGCGTTGTTGCAAACATATTCCAGCTGCCTGTGAGATGCCGCAACTTCGGCTAGTTACCAAACAAGCCAAAATAAAGGGTGGTGTGTTTTTTTAAAGGGATATTTCCAATCCAACCCCCCTTTCTCCTGGCCAGCTCTTGCAGAAGGTGGCGTGATCCGGGGGGGCAGGCTGAAATTCAGGACGCTCGACTCTTCACGGGCCCTCCCTCCCTCCCTCCCTTTCAGGCTTCCATTTAAAAGAGATTCCAAGATAAATATGCCTTCCCTGCACTCTTCTCGCACCCGCCGTCCCTGAAGATAGATTATACTCCGGACTGCTCTGGCTGGATGCGTTCAATGCTCCCTCTAAGCTGTGGAGTCCTGGGAGCAAAAATTCTACTATGTGAGCTACCGGCATCAAAGTGGTGAGCGAGCGATTTGGCTGCTGCATACATCACTTTGCTCTGGAGCCCTCCCTTCCTGAGCGAAGAGAAAAACGTGTGAGCCGGAGGCTGAAAAGCTGAGAGCTAGCTCACACTCACTTAGCTTAGAGGGAACACTGGATGCGTTCCTATTCCACATGCAGGAAAGCTCCGTTCCTTGACCTTAACGCAAACTAAACAGCTGCAGAATTGGCTTGGCGGGCCAGAGGAGGGCAAAGCAGGCCCATAGCCACGGTGGGGCCCCTGGGGCCCAGCCTTCCCGACTTCTTCCCAAGGCCCCTGACTTTTGGGGTGAAGCCAGGGCCGCGCACAGCTTGGAGTGCAGGCGTGCGGCCCCCACTTCTCCCTCAAAGCTACGCAGACCCCCAGACCAATGCTCCCTCTAAGCTGTGGAGTCTCGTGAGCGAAAATTCCACTTTGTGAGCGACTGGCATCAAAGTGGTGAGTGAGCCATTTGGCTGCTGCATAAAGTAGTTGGCTCTGGAGCCATCCCTCCTGAGCGAAGACAACAATGTGTGAGCTCGCTCGCACTCACTCAGCTTAGAGGGAACATTGATTTACTACCAATGCTAACTTGTCGAGGACTTTTAAATGTGCAGTGTGCTTGATCATCCTCAGCTTGGCTTTGCTTTCCTTAGGCTTGTGCCTTTTTAACAACCAGACAACTGTGGCTGAAAAGCCAAAACTGCAGCCACACAGATGACAACAGACAGTCAGTAGAGAAGGGTGGCGGAAAAACGAGGGTGGGGTGTTGGCGAGGCCAGGGCGTTGGGCTTGTTTCGGTTTGGGATGGAGACAGATGAACGACACGGGAGCAGTGTTCCCTCTAAGCTGAGTTAGCGTGAGCTAGCTGACAGTTTTTTAGCCTCTAGCTCACACAGTTTCGTCTTAGCTCAGGAAGGATGGGGCTCCAGAGCAAACTAATTGATGCAGCGGCCAAATTGATCGCTCACAAACTTTAGTGCCAGGAGCTCACCAGGCAGAACTACCTCCCAGTCAGTGTTCCCTCTAAGATGAGTTGGTGTGAGCTAGCTCATAGTTTTGTAGACTCCAGCTCACACATTTTGTCTTGGTGCATGAAGGATGGCTCCGGAGAAAGCTAATTTATGCAACAGCCAAATCACTTGCTCACCGCTTTAATGCCAGTAGCTCACAAAGTAGAATTTTTGCTCACAAGACTCCACAGCTTAGAGGGAACATTGCACGGGAGTGCCGTTCGGAGCTCTCAAGACCATCTTTGGGAACCAGCTCTTACCCGGAGCGAACCCAGAGTGTTGCATGGGAGACTCGGAGAGCCACCCTCCTGTCCTGCTGTTGCGTTCTGTGCCAATGCGGCCGGCGTCTTTGCAACCTGGATTTTTTTCCTACCCAGTGTAAAAAACAAAAAAGTTGTTTATTGAATTGGTTCAGGGAGGATTCCCCCCCCCCCCGAGTGATTTATACTTGTTTTCCTTGGGCCCGCGTCCAACTCAGACAAACAGGAGCAGAGTTTCTAAGGACCGTTGCTTCTTCGCCGCAAGCCTGTCCGGGCCAGTGCTCCCTCTAAGCTGTGGAGTCTTGTGAGCAAAAATTCTACTTCGCAAGCTACTGGCTTTAAAGCTGTGAGCGAAAGTTGTGAGCGAAAGTTCTACTTTCTGAGCTGCTGGCAATTACAGTTGTGAGCGAGCGATTGGGCTGCTGCATAAGTTAGCTTGCTCTGGAGCCATCCCTTCCTGAGCGGTGACAAAAATGTATGAGACGGAGGCTAAAAAACTGTGAGCCAGCTCACACTCACTCAGCTTAGAGGGAACACTGTCTGTGAGCTACTGGAATTGAAGTTGTGAGCGGGTGATTTGGCCACGGTATAAACCAGTTTGCTCTGGAGCCCTCCTTCCTGAGCTGAGACAAAAAGGTGTGAGCTGGAGGCTAAAAAACTGTGAGCTAGCTCACACTCACTCAGCTTAGAGGGAACACTGTCTGTGAGCTACTGGCATTGAAGTTGTGAGCGAGTGATTGGGCTGTGCATAAATTAGTTTGCTCTGGAGCCCCATCCCTTCCTGAGCGAAGACAAAAATGTGTGAGCCAGAGGCTAAAAAAATGTGAGTCGGCTCACAGTAACTCAGCTTAGAGGGAACACTGTCTATGAACTACAGGCATTGAAGTTGTGAGTGAGTGATTGGGCTGCTGCATAAATTAGTTTGCTCTGGAGCCCTCCTTCCTGAGCGAAGACAAGAATGTATGAGCCAGAGGCTAAAAAACTGTGAGCCGGCTCAAACTAACTCAGCTCAGAGGGAACACTTTCTGTGCGCTACAGGCTTTGAAGTTGTGAGCGAGTGGTTTGGCTACTGCATACATTAGTTTGCTCTGGAGCCATCCTTCCTGTGCGGAGACAAAAGTGTATGAGCTGGAGGCTAAAAAAACTGTGAGCTGGCTCACGCTAACTCAGCTTAGAGGGAACGCTGGTCCAGGCACCCCAAAGGCGGAGCCGTTCGGAGAGCTGACTGATCCTCTTTGCCGTTTGCAGGCCGAAGATGACTCTCAACCTCCACCGAGGGAGCCTGCCCTCTTCCCAGAGACGGGCCAGCACCCCTCTGCCTGCCCTCTACCGGTCCCGCCCGGGGGCGCCGGGTGCCCGTCCCGTCCAAGCCGAGCCCTGCCACCCGCAGCTGGGCCATTCCTCCTCCTGCGAGCCGAAAGCCAGCCTGCCTGAAACACGGGACAGCTGGTCGTCTGAATCCTCCGACAGCTCTTGGGAGTCCTTGTATCGCGTGGTACTGCTGGGGGACCCCGGGGTGGGCAAGACCAGTTTGGTGAATCTCTTTGCTGGGGTTCAAGAGAAGGATCTGCCGGAACAACAGAGAGGTAAGAGTCTGATTTGTGGGGGGGTTTTGGGTGGTGGTGGCTGCGTTCCTGTAATGCCTGCGGAGATTGGTCTCTGTGGACTAGAACGTGACTCAGTCAATAGAAAGGCTCAGGAACGGCTGAGTGTGGTGTTTAGGTTTCCCTTGTTTCTGTAGAGTCCATCTTCCCTGCAGCTGCTGGAGTGACCTTGGGTCGGTCACAAGTTCTCTCAGAGCCGTTCCCTCAAGAGCAGTCCTCGAAAGAGCTCTCTCAGCCCCACCGACCTCACAAGGTGTCTGTTGTGGGGAGGGGAAGGAGATTGTGAGCCGCTCACTGAGACACCAAGTGAAGGGCGGGGTATAAATCCAATCTTCTTTTTCTTCTCCTTCTGTGCAGCGTAGCTTACTTGCTGTTTGTCCCGCATGTGACCAGCACACTCGTTACTCGCCAGAGTTAAAAATGCAGCTTCCCTGTTTAGAAGCAATGTAAAAAAGGTGCATCTGCTTTACAGACTTTGAACTGGTTTAGAAGACTCCTCCTTTTTTCCTAGGAGAGGATGGGAAAGGAGTTTGTAAGCCACTCTGAGACTCCAAGTGACGGGTGGGGTATAAATTCAATCTCTTCTTCTTCCTCCTCTTCTTCCTCTTCCTCTTCTTCTTCCTCCTCCTCTTCTTCCTCTTCTTCTTCCTCCTCCTCCTCTTCCTCCTCCTCCTCCTCCTCCTCCTTCATGGAAACTGTAGTTCTGGAGAGGGGGTATAGTATGGGGTTCTCTGTTAAGAAATCCTTCAAAGGGTTACCATGCTACCGTTAGCCTCTTTGGAATTTCCTGTCTGCAACTGAACAAGCCGTGAAACTCCAAAGGGGGGAAAATGAAGACCAGTGCTCCCTCCAAGCTGTGGGGTCTTGCGAGCAAAAAATCTACTTTATGAGCTGCTGGCATTAAAGTTGTGAGCGAGCGATTTGGCTGCTGCATCAATTAGCTTGCTCTGGAGCCCCATCCTTCCTGAGCCAAGACAAAAATCTGTGAGCTGGAGGCTAAAAAACTGTGCGCCGGCTCACACTCACTCAGCTTAGGGGGAGCAGGGCTGAAGACTAAAACGGAAGTCAGTGCTGAAGGAAGAGACTCGTGAACGTGTGACGCTGTCATGCAGAGTCAGACCCTCGGTCTTTCAAGATGAGGATTGTCTTACTCAGAGGTCATTTCGGGGGGATCGCGGGGGATCGCAGTTCCCCCGGGTGAGGTATGGGGGGTGGGGCACATGACGAAGCCCCGCCCCCTGCTTCCGGCCGCCCCGCTTCCGGCCCTGTCGTGCAGAGTCAGACCCTCGGTCTTTCAAGATCAGGATTGTCTTACTCCGACTGGCAACAGACGCCCAGGGTCTTGGGTGGGAGGTCTTTCACCCCACCTTCTACCTGACCCTTTTCAACTGGAGATGCTGGGGACTGAACCTGGGACTTTTGGCACGCCAAGGAGGTGCTCTACCCCTGAGCCACGGCCCCTCCCGAACAAAATGGAACCAGTCCAGTTTTTATAGTCCTGAATAGAAGGACCTAGTGTTAACAATCTCACTAACAGGTCTTTCTGACAGACCCTGATTCATTTGATTCCGACTTCCACGAGAGTGGTGAGTCCACAGATTTCTTTGAGGAGCCACCTGATGTAGAGCCCTGGTGGGCCAATACGGTTGCCAGCTCCAGATTTTGGGGTGGAGCCTGAGGAGGGCGGAGTTTGGGGAGGGAGGGACTTCAGTGGGGGTACCATTATGTCATAGACGCCACCTTCCAGAACAGCCATTTTCTCCAGGTGAACTGATATCGTTCATCTAGAGATCAGTTGTAATCGGGGGAGACCTCCAGTCATTATCTGGAGGTTGGCAATTTAAGGCCAAGCAGTTTAGGCTTTTCTCAGCTCCAAACAGAGATGCAAAATTTCTAGATGTTTTGAAGCTTCATAAGACCACGAGAAGAGCCCTGCTGGATCAGACCAGTGGTCCATCTAGTCCAGCAGCCTGCCTCACACAGTGCCCAACCAGTTCCTCTGGAGGGCCAGCAACAGGGCAGAGAGGCCGAGGCCTTCATAAGAACATAAGAAGAGCCCTGCTGGATCAGACCAGTGGTCCATCTAGTCCAGCCTTCTGTCTCCCCCAGGGGCCAACCAGTTCCTCTGGAGGGCCAGCAACAGGACAGAGAGGCCGAGGCCTCCATAAGAACATAAGAAGGTCCCTGCTGGATCAGACCAGAAGTTTATCCAGTCCAGCACCCTGTCTCACACAGTGGACAATCAGTTTCTCTGGACATCCCATAACAAGGCATAGAGGCTGAGGCCTTCATAAGAAGATAAGAAGCCTGCTGGATCAGACCGTCGGTCATCTAGTTCAGCATCCTATCTCACAATAGTGGTCGCACAGTTCCTCTGGAGAATCAACAACAGGGCAGAGAGGCCGAGGCCTTCCCGTGATAAGAACAGAAGGAAAGCCCTGCTAGATCAGACCAGTGGGGGCCATCTAGTCCAGCATCCTGTCTCACACAGGGGCCAGCCAGTTCCTCTGGAGGGCCAGCAACAGGGCATAGAGGCCAAGGCCTTCATAAGAACATCAGAAGTGCACTGCTGGATCAGACCAGTGGTCCACCTAGTCCGGCACCCTGTCTCCCACAGTGGCCAGCCAGTTCCTCTGGAGGAGAGGCCGAGGCCCTCCCGTGATAAGAACCTCAGAAGAGCCCTGCTAGATCAGACCAGTGGTCCACCTAGTCCGGCACCCTGTCTCCCACAGTGGCCAGCCAGTTCCTCTGGAGGACCAACAACAGGGCAGACAGGCCGAGGCCTTCCTAAGAACCTCAGAAGAGCCCCGCTGGATCAGACCAGTGAGGGTCCACCTAGTCCGGCATCCTGTCTCACACAGTGGCCAACCAGTTCCTCTGGAGGGCCAACAACAGGGCAGACAGGCCGAGGCCTTCTCGTGATATTGCCTCCTGGCTCTGGGATTCAGGGAATTAGTGCCACTGTGTGAGGTTCTTTTCAGGCACCAGGGCTAGTAGCCATTGACAGACGTAATAAGAACATAAGCTTGTGGGAAGGTTGTTTTCGGGGGGGGGGGGAATAGCAAGCATTTCAGGAAAAACTGAAATATATGCAGTTGCCCTGTTTTTAAATAATCCTAAACATGTGTTACGGCTTTAACAACATAAAATATATAGTTATAACTTTGTAAAAATGGATTTATTTATAGAATTCAAAAATACAAATTCCTCATTTTCTACAAGCAAAGTTTGTGAATATACCCAGTACAAAAGAGAGAGAGAGAACTACAAACTGCTTACACCCTGTGCTAATTTAGCTAACATTATCTTAATTGTCGCCTGCAGGGGGGAAAAAGTTGGAAATAGAAAAACACACATTTTGTCGTTAACAAAAAGATGACATTATGCACACAGCAACGGTTTTGTTCCATAACAATAGAACTAGCTCCATAATTGGATATAGATTTAAACTTTGGTGAAAAAGTTGAACTGGTCTGTCTTATCATGCATATTATAGCAAATTAATTGTGGATAAAATTGATTCCATTTAAACAATAAAAGTATTCTTAATATCCATGTGACTACACAGAAATCACATGCTGTAGCTTGTTTTACAAAAAAACCAAAAACCCAAAATCCTTTATACGGCACCTTTTGAGGGAAAACAACGTTGTCCTTAAAAAGAATGTTGCTCATTACAAAAAATAAAATATTTCACAATAATTAATTTCTGCACTTCCTCAGTTTTCCATTTTTTTTGTTGGAAAACTTAAAAAGTCCTGGAGGGGGGGGAACCAGGAAGACCTATTTCCCTGGTCCTTCTCATTTCTTGTTCAGCGGTGAGGGCGGAATATACATTGAAATAAATAAAATAAGTAAATAAACTCAAGAAGAGCCCTGCTGGATCAGACCAATGGTCCCTCCAGTCCAGCATCCTGTCTTACACGCTGGCCAACTAGTTCCTCTGGAGGGCCAACAACAGGGCAGAGAGGCCGAGGCCTTCATAAGAACATCAGAAGAGCCCTGCTGGATCAGAGCAGTGGTCCATCTAGTCCAGCATCCTGTCTCACACAGGGGCCAGCCAGTCCCTCTGGAGAGCCAACAACAGGGCAGAGAGGCTGAGGCTTTCCCTTGATAAGACCATAAGAAGAGCCCTGCCGGATCAGATCAGTGGCCTCTCTAGTGCAGCATCCTGTCTCACGCAGTGGCCAACCAGTTCCTCTGGAGAGCCAACAACAGGCCATAGAGGCTGAGGTCTTCATAAGAACATAAGAAGAACCCTGCTGGATCAGACGAATAGTCCCTCTAGTCCAGCATCCTGTCTCACACAGAGGCCAACCAGTTCCTCTGGAGGGCCAACAGCAGGGCAGAGAGGCCGAGGCCTTCATAAGTACCTAAGAAGAGCCCTGCTGGATCAGACCAGTGAGGGTCCATCTGGTCCAGCATCCTGTCTCACACAGTGGCCAGCCAGCTCCTCTGGAGGGCCAACAACAGGGCATGGAGGCCGAGGCCTTCATAAGAATATCAGAAGAGCCCTGCTGGAGAGGCCTTCATAAGAACATCAGAAGAGCCCTGCTGGATCAGAGCAGTGGTCCATCTAGTCCAGCATCCTGTCTCACACACAGTGGCCAACCAGTTTCTCTGGAGGCCCAAGAACAGGACATAGAGGCCGAGGCCTTCCCCTGATGTTGCCTCCTGCCTCTAGGATTCAAAGGTTTAGTGCCTCTGACTGTGGAGATTTCCCTCAGTCCCCATGGCTAGTAGCCACTGATAGACCTCTCCTCCATGAATCTACCTAAGCCCACTTCAAAGCTAGTTGTGTGGACAATCTGTTATGCTGAAAAATCGATTAAGTGGCCGCTTCCCCTGTGTTGGTAGCCTATTCTCCTTTGCCCTCTCCATTTACACTGTCCACGTCCGTGGAGGACACGTGGCACACCACTGGTTGCTCCCACATAGTCTGTGGCCATGAAAGGGTTCCTCCACGTGGAGCCCACATTGAAATTATTTCCAGCCAACATTGGCTTCTCTTATGTTCTTATAGGAACACTCGGTCTAAGGCAAGTGATGCTCTGTTCTTTGTGCTTGGGGGGGCAACAGTGGGAGGGCTTCTAGTGTCCTGGCCCCACTGCTGGACCTCCTGAGGGCACCTGGTATTTTTGGCCACTGTGTGACAAGAGCGTTGGACTCGATGGGCCATTGGCCCGACCCAACATTGGCTTCTCTTATCTTCTCTTATGTTCTTATGTTACCCAATGAAACAGCTGTTAGGGTTCAGCCAGCACCCAAGTATTTATTGCAGCATCCTCATTTATTCAAGGCGCTTTCCCACATGCTGAATAATGCCTGTAGGAAAGGGCCGCCTAGCAAATCAAATCAAATCAAATCAATCAATAATACACTTAAGCAATTGTTTGCAAGTGGACTTTTGCAACTACTTTTGTTTCTCATATATAATCACAGCGCTGGAAGGGGCCATAGGCCATACAGGCAATCTAGTCCAACCCCCTGCTCGATGCAGGATCAACCTAAAGCATCCCTGGCGAGTGTTCGTCCAGCTGCTGCTTAAAGACGGCCAGGGAAGGGGGGCTCACCTCCTCCCGAGGCAACCGACTCCACTGCTGAACTACTCTTACTGGGGGGGGGGGAATCCTAATATCTAGCCAGTATCTGAGCCAATTTGGTGTTGCGGTTAAGAGCAGGGGACTTGAATCTGGGAGAACCGGGTTCGATTCCCCACTCCTTCACATGCAGCCAGCTGGGCGACCTCAAGTCAGTCACAGTTCTCTCATCGCTCTCTCAGCCCCACCTACCTCTGTCTAGTCACATCACTAGTGATGGATAATAAGAATGAGAATTCTGAACTCCTGCTCCTAAACTTGGGAAGGCTCAAGAGAGAACACCAAGAAAGATCTAGGTGATCTAGGGGTTCTGGTTGATCACAAGCTAAACATGAGCCTGCAGTGCGATGTGACTGCGAAGAAAGCTAATGCAGTCTTAGGATGCACTAACAGAAGCATTGTGTCCAGATCACGGGAGGTGGTCGTTCCACTCTATTCTGTGATGGTCAGGCCTCACCTGGAGTCCTGTGTCCAGTTTTGGGCACCACATTGTAGGAAGGATGTTGACAAGCCTGAGCGTGTCCAGAAGAGGGCAACCAGGATGGTGAGAGGGTTGGAATCCAAGTCTTACGAGGACAGGCTGAAGGAGTTGGGTCTGTTTAGCCTGGGCAAGAGAAGGCTTAGAGGGGACATGACTGCAGTCTTCAGATATCTGAAGGGCTGTCAGGTAGAAGATGGAGCAGATCTATTCTCACTTGCTCCGGATTGCGAGACTCGATCTAATGGGTGGAAATTACAAGTGAGTCGTTACTGGCTAAATATCAGGAGAAGCTTCCTAACTGTCAGAGTGGTTGAGCAGTGGAACAGTCTGCCTCGGGAGGTGGTGGAGGCTCCTTCGCTGGACGTTTTTAAGCGGAGGCTGGACAACCCAGCGGAGGCTGGACAACCCTCTTTTGGGTATGTTGTAGGGCTGTCTTTCGGCTCTGCTCCTGCAGAGTGCAGGGGGCTGGACTAGATGACCTGCAAGGTCCCTTCCAACTCTAACATTCTATGATTCTATGATTCTGATGCCAAGACCACGGCCACACAGCCCGTAAAATCTACAACAGCGAATGCTTCCCTTCTGTTTTGTTATGCCAGTGCCCTGTGTTTTCTCCAAGGAATGGGGGGTGGGGGTGGAGATGCATGGGCTTCTAGGGCGACCACTCCAGTTGGTGCAGAATGCTGCGGCTTGGCTGTTATCCCGCAGGCACCTCACTGGCTTCACTTCATCAAGTGCTGGGCTCTGTTGAAGGGCTCAGTGGTCACATACGAAGCCCTCCAAGGCTCTGGTCCCTCATATCTGTGGGATCACCTCTCCCGCTGTGCTCTGCCACGACAGCTTCGCTTACCTGACCAAGGTAGGAGATGAAGAGACGGGATGTATACCCCGCCCTTCACTACCCGAAGGAGTCTCAGAGCGGCTCACAAGCTCCTTTCCCTTCCCCTCCCCACAGCAGACACCCTGGGAGGCGGGTGGGGCTGGGGGGGCTCTTTCGAGGACTGCCCATGAGAGAACAGCTCTGAGAGAACTTGTGACTGACCCAAGGTCACACCAGCAGGTGCATGTGGAGGAGTGGGGGAATCAAACCCGGTTCTTCCAGATTAGAGTCCACTCAGTGGCAGAGATGAAAAAGAACAGGAGATTGGATTTCTACCCTGCCCTTCACTACCCAAAGGAGTTTCAGAGCGGCTGACAATCTCCTTCCCCTTCCCCTCCCCACAACAGACACCCTGTGAGGGAGGTGGGGCTGAGAGAGCTCTCTCTCCAGGACCGCCCTTGAAAGAGCAGCTCCGACAGGACTTGTGGCTGACCCAAGGTCACACCAGCTGGCAATCTCCTTTCCCTTCCCCTCCCCACAGCAGACAACCTGTAGGTAGGTGGAGCTGAGAGAGCTCTCTCGAGGACTGCCCTTGAGAGAACAGCTCTGAGAAAACATGTGACTGACCCAGGGTCACACCAGCAGCTGCATGTGGAGGAGTGGGGAATCAAACCCGGTTCTCCCAGGTTAGAGTCCGCGCTCCTAACCACTACACCAAACTGACTCTTCTGAAGGTTCCAGCCCACAAATGGGCAAGATCAACAGCTGCCCGCACGCAGTATCTTCTCTGTGGTGGCCTCCACCTTGTGGAAGGGTCTGCCTGAGGAGGTCAGGGAGGCTCCCCCTCTCCCGGCTTTCCGCACACTCTGGAAAACGGAATGACCGTAGAGGGTTTTTCTACACAGGCAATGGATTCGTGCTGCACTAACTGCTTCACTAATTGCTTCACTCCTGCCAACCTAGCAGTTTGAAAGCAAGAAATGGCAAGTAGATAAATAGGTAACACTTTGGTGGGAAGGGAACAGCGTTCCGTATGCCTTGGTGTTTAGTCATGCCAGCCACATGACCACGGAAACGTCTTCGGACAGCGCTGGCTCTTCGGCTTTGAAACGGAGATGAGCACCGCAACCCTAGAGTCAGACTCGACTGGCTTTCGAGCAAGGGAACCTTTACCTTTGCTTCACAAAGTTACTTGGGAAAATTGTTAGGGACCGTGGTCTATCTTGCTGTGTGTAGCTTGCTGAAACCAGAGTCCCGTTATGGACTTTTGCATCGTTTAATGTGTTGTTAACAACTAACAAAACTTGTGGCTCACATCTTCAGCAGTGACTCCGGAAAGCTCCTCCCCTGCCACGGTTTCTGTCAGTTTTCAAGGTGCTCCTGGACTCTCGCTCTTTTTTACTGCTATTGCCAGACGAGCACGGCTACCTGTCTCGATCCATCTTAATGTGTCGTGTTGAGACTTCTAGCTTGGCTTCATTTCTGTTTTTAGACATCTGTTTGATTCTGCTACCCTAATCTGATTGCCTGGTGTATTGAGTGTCCCATCGATTGAATTGACTCACTCGAGAGCCCGTTTGGTGCAGTGGTGAGGAGCGCGGACTCTAATCTGGGACAACCGGGTTTGAGTCCCCCAGTCCCCCACATGCAGCGGCTGATGTGACCTTGGGCCAGTCACAAGTTCTCGCAGAGCTGTTCTCTCAAGAGTCCGAGAGAGAGAGCTCTCTCAGCCCCACCTGCCTCCCAGGGTGCCTTTTGTGGAGAGGGGGAGGGGAGGAGATTGTCAGCCGCTCAGAGACTCCTTCAGATAGGGAAGGGTGGGGGGGTATAAATCCAATCTCTTCTTTTCCTCTTTGTGATCCTCCTTGAGTCTGAGTGAGCAAGGCAGATTATAAATAACATAAAGTAAATCAGTAAATAAAATAGACCCCCACAGTTTCGACACCCAAACACCTATCTGCAGGCGTCATTTCCTGTAGGAGCGCACAGGAGCAGAGCTCCGGCAGTACAGAGCCC
>NW_015173820.1:22968-25089 GCF_001447785.1 Gekko japonicus
GTCAGGGGGTGTGGCATATGCAAATGAGCTATGCTAATGAGTTATGCTAATGAGCTCCTGCACCTCTTTTTCTACGAAATGACCTCTGCCCATCTGTGATACAGGGGGCCATAGTATGGGCCTACCCTGCATGGTCATTGTAAAGAAGACTGAGATCATTAGCTGAAGTGCTTTGAAGACTCTCCAGCCATAACTATTGCCCCAGGGTTTTTTCTTCTCTCGCTGAGGTTGAGCTTGGGTGAAACCCCCGCCCCTCGCCAGGGCCACCCAGTGAGCTTCAACAGGGATTCGGCCTTCACTCTCCTGGGTTCCAAATCCTGCTTCTCATCCAGTACATCCGACCAGTTACGGTGGGCTGGTTCTGCATCTGGCATTCGCTTCACATTTTCTCAACACTGAGGAAAAAGTGCACCTCAAAACCACATTCAGATACCCCAGGCCAACGCCATACCGACTGCAGTCACCCTTGGACGGCCATAAATCTACACAGGAGGTACCATAAAACTCGGCGATCAAAGAAAGTGAAAGCGGCATGCAGTGCTGAGGGTACCATAAAATCCAACAAAGTATGTGAAAGTGGCATGCAGTGTAGAGGGTCCCATAAAACTCGGCGATCAAAGAAAGTGAAAGTGGCATGCAGTGTAGAGGGTCCCATAAAACTCGACAATCAAAGAAAGTGAAAGTGGCATGCAGTGTAGAGGGTACCATAAAATCCGACGATCAAAGAAAGGGAAAGTGGCATGCAGTGTAGAGGGTACCATAAAATCTGACGATCAAAGAAAGGGAAAATGGCATGCATTGTAGAGGGTACCATGAAATCCAACAATCAAAGAAAGTGAAAGTGGCATGCGATGTAGAGGGTACCATAAAATCCAACAATCAAAGAAGGTGGAAGCAGCATGCAATCCAGAGGGGAATTTTTGTTCCAAGGTGGGTTTGGTAAAACAACGGAGGGAAAAGCCAATGCAGTGTCTGCCCTGTCATGTTTGTGATTCTCCCGGAGTCACCCAGCTAGCAACTGTTGGTACGGGCACAGCTCAGCTAGATGGCCTGTCGGTCTAATCCAGCGTGGGCTATTGCAGGCTGACACGCTGGCCTGCGTTTTGTGAGCAATCGCCCATTGATTTGCTTCAAGTTGTCACGCCGGCTCCATCCCGAACGCTTTGGCTGGATGGGAATCAATTAAAAGCAAATGCAGAACATTCCATTAGGTCGAGAACTGGGGCAGGGAAAGGGCAGGCCCTGGGACGCTGGGAGGGCCTCCGTTCCAATCCCACCTCTGCTGTGAACACACGTGAAGCTGCCTTGGATTGAATCAGACCCTTGGGCCATCGAGGGATTCCCAGAGTCTCGGGCTGAGGTCTTTCACATCGCTGACTACCGGATCTTTTTAACTGGAGATGCCGCCGGGGATTGAACCGGAGACCTTCTGCGTGCCAACTACTCCTTCGGGTAGTGGAGGGCGGGATATAAATCCAATCTCCTCCTCTTCTTAAAAAAAAAACAGCTGTTGCCAGCTGCCTGGAGTTGAGAAATGGGTTGTTTATGTTAGAACAAAAGAAGAGGGGTTTTGTCTGTGATCTGCATTTCCTGTTCAAACCAAGGAGGAGATGATTTCAAAAGGGGTGCTTGTTAGATCGAGCCAGATGAAGGTGAAAAACCGCCTTACCCAGAAGACCTTTCAGTCCTGGGATAGTTTAGTGTCCCAGTTTGGTGTTGTAGTTAAGTGCGCGGACTCTAATCTGGGAGAACGGGGTTTGATTCCCCACTCCTCCACTTGCATCTGGCTGGATGACCTTGGGCAAGCCATAGCTCTGATAAGAGCTGTTCTTGAAAAAGAGCGGTTTCTGTCAAGAGCTCTCTCAGCCCCACCGACCCCACAGGGTGTCTGTTGTGGGGAGGGGAAGGGAAAGGAGTCTGAAAGCCGCTCTGAGACACCTTTGGGTAGTGAAGGGCGGGGTATAAATCCAGTCTCCTCTTCTTCTTCTTAATCTTCCTGCTTCCTAGTTTGGTCTGATAAAAGAGCTCCTCTGGATAGGGACTAGGTGTTTGGGGTAGTGGTGAAGTGCGCGGACTCTAATCTGGGAGAACCGGGTTTGATTCCCCACTCCTCCACTCGCA
>NW_015173820.1:25130-25520 GCF_001447785.1 Gekko japonicus
CCTGTCAGAGCTCTCTCAGTCCCACCGACCTCACAGGGTGTCTGTTGTGGGGAGGGGAAGGGAAAGGAGTTTGTCAGCCGCTCTGAGACACCTTTGGGTAGTGAAGGGCGGGGTATAAATCCAATCTCTTCTCTTCTTCTTTAGTTTGGTGTAGTGGTTAAGTGTGCGGACTCTAATCTGGGAGAACCGGGTTTGATTCCCCACTCCTCCACTCGCAGCTGCTGGGTGACCTTGGGCAAGCCACAGTTCTGTCAGAGCTGTTCTCTCAAGGACAGTTCTTGAAAGAGCTCTCTCAGCCCTGCCTCCCTCACAGGGTGTCTGTGGTGGGGAGGGGAAGGGAAAGGAGTTTGTCAGCCGCTCTGAGACTCCAAGTGAAGGGTGGGGTATCAA
>NW_015173820.1:25588-25720 GCF_001447785.1 Gekko japonicus
TGTGCCTGCCTCCACCTAGCAATCTAGGACTTTTGGGGTGGTCTCCCTTCCAAGTCCTAACCAGGACTCGCCCTGCCTCACTTTCAAGATGTGATGGGACACGGCATGCCTGGGCCACCCGGGTCACGTCCG
>NW_015173820.1:25891-26018 GCF_001447785.1 Gekko japonicus
GCTGCCTCGCCTGCCCCGAGATCGAATTCTGACGTGCAGCAGACCATCCATCAAAACTGGTTCGAGGGATACAGGCAACGATCGTGTTCTCTCTCTCTCTTTTTTTATTTTGCTTCCTTCCAGCTGG
>NW_015173820.1:26750-29968 GCF_001447785.1 Gekko japonicus
CAGTGGCCAGAAATACCAGGTGCCATCAGGAGGTCCAGCAGTGGGGCCAGGACATTAGAAGCCCTCCCACTGTTGACCCCCCCAAGCACCAAGAAGACAGAGCATCACTTGCCCCAATCTATACCTTGTGGCTAAGAGCCACTGATGGACCTCTGCTCCATAAGCTTATCCAGTTCCCTCTTGAAGCCGTCCATGCTTGTAGCCGCCACCACTTCCTGTGGCAGTGAATTCCAGGTGTTAATCACTCTTTGGGTGATGAAGGATTTCCTTTTATCCGTTCTAACCCGACCACTCAGCAATTTCATGGAGTGCCTACAAGGAGTTCTTGTATTGTGAGAAACGGAGAAAAGGACCTCATTCTCTACCTGTTCTTTCCCATGCATAATCTTATAAACCTCGATCATGTCACCCCTCAGTCGTGTTTTCTCCAAGCTAAAGAGCCCTAAGCACTTTAACCTTTCCTCATAGGGAAAGTGTTCCAACTCAGGGAAGAAGAAGAGATTGGATTTATGCCCCGCCCTTCACTACCCGAAGGAGTCTCAGAGCGGCCTACCATCTCCTTCCCCTTCCCCTCCCCACAACAGGCACCCTGTGAGGTGGGTGGGGCTGAGAGAGCTCTCTCTCGAGGACTGCTCGTGAGAGAACAGCGCCGAGAGAACTTGTGACTGACCCAGGGTCACCCCGGCAGCTGCATGTGGAGGAGAAGGGCAGGCAAGGTGGGATATAAATCGGAATAAGTAAATAAATAAATGTGGGAAGTCAAGCCCGGTTCTCCCAGATCAGAGTCTTAACCACGGCATTAAACTGGGAAGTGCACTCTGCATCTGCTCAGAGACAATGTTCCGTCTAAGCGGTTAGCAAAAATCCTACTTTGTGAGCTGCTGGCATTAAAGTTGTGAGCAGATGATTTGGCTACTGCATCAATTAGCTTGCTCTGGAGCCCTCCTCCCTGAGCTGAGACAAAAATCTGTGAGCTGGAGGCTAAAATTCTGTGAGCTAGCTCACACTAACTCAGCTTAGAGGGAACACTGCTCAGAGACCACCTTGAATGAGTCCACTTGGCTTTTTCAGGGCCCTTCAGCTAGAATTCAGAAGAGATTTGGGAGCTCAGCTTTGGCTGGAGTTTAAACCCTCCGATTCCCCTCGGAGAAGGGCGAGTCTGGTCTTCACCCAGGGCGTCCACTCTGTGGCTATTACGACCCCCCTCTCTTCCTGGTCCTTTTCCGGGTCTTACTGGCGGGGGACAGATTTAGTGGGATTGGTGGCGCCGTAGCAGCACCGAGCGGGCTAGCTGCGCTGTTTGGAGGAAAGATCCCCGGGCGGTAGTTTGTCCCTGACGGATCAACACGGAGACTGTGTGTCAAACGCGGCCCCAAGGCAGAAAGCTTTTTAATCTGCAGACGGTCAATTCCATCGTGCACGAAGGCAGTAGAACTTCCCAGCCTGAGTCTGGTGGTCCAAAGCGGATCAGAGATCGTCCAAAGCAGATCAGAGTTGATCCAAAGCTGGACAGGAATGCCTCGCCCTCTCCTCTCACGTGATCACCTCCCCTGCCACAGTGATTTGTGGAGAGGCTGGGTGCCGGGTTCAAACTCTGGTATCTCTGCTTAAAAGGTATTGGAAAGCAAGAGAGAAGCTAGATATGAGTCCGGCAGGGGTCATTTCCTGCAGGAGCGCACAGGAGCGGAGCTCCGGCAGTAAAGAGCCCAGGGGGCGGGCACATGCAACAAGCCCCACCCCCTGCATATCAGAGCAAGAAGCAACCAGGTATGTCGCAGAGGGCCCCCCCCGGTCCAAAAAACAGTCCAGTGGCACCTTTAAGACCAAGTTTTATTCAGGTACAAGCTCTCCCTCCTCTGCAAGAACAGATCTGCACGTTCCCCCCCCTGATAGCTAGCAATCCAAAACAGTCCAGTGGCACCTTTAAGACCAAGTTTTATTCAGGTACAAGCTCTCCCTCCTCTTGTGAGGGCAGATCTGCACGTCCCCCCCCCCAATAGCTAGCAATCCAAAACAGTCCAGTGGAGCCTGAGTGGTGGGTGTTGCCTTCTGACACACTTCCAGTGATGTCAGGGGGTGTGGCATTTGCAAATGAGTTATGCTAATGAGTTATGCGAATGAGCTCCTGCACCTCTTTTTCTACGGAATGACCCCTGGAGTCCGGCAGCATCTGAGAGACCGGCAATGTTTTGGAAAGTGAGAATGAGCCTTCTCTGCCTGAGGCTTTGGAGACCGGTTGCCCATCAAATGTAGACCAGTCAGGCATTGGGGGAGGGCTGTGGCTCAGTGGCAGAGTATCTGCCTGGCATGCGGACGGTCCCAGGTTCAATCCCTGGCAACTCCAGGATCAGGCACTAGGTGATGTGAAATACCTCTGCCTGGGACCCTGGAGAGTTGCTGCCAGTCTGAGAAGACAATACTGAATGTTGATGGACCGAGGGTTAGCTTCGTGGGTGTTCATGTGCCCCAGGTTCAATCCCTGGCATCTCCAGTTAAAAGGACTAGGTAGGGTGTGACGTGAAAGACCTCAGCCTCTGACCTTGGGCATATGCTGCCTGACTGAGTAGACAGTACTGAACCTGATATATGCAGGGTCTGGAAGACAGCTTCATAAGAACATAAGAAGAGCTGGATCAGACCACTGGTCCATCTGGCCCAGCATCCTGTATCACACAGTGGCCAACATAGGTCCTCTCTGGAGGTCCAACCAGAGGGCATGGAGGCCAAGGCCTTCAAAAGAACATTTTAAAAAGTCCTGCTGGATCAGACCAGTGAGGGTCCATCTGGTCCAGCATCCTGTCTTACACTGTGGCCAACCAGTTCCTCTAGAGGGCCAACAACAGGGCAGAGAGGCTGAGGCTTTCTCCAGATGTTGCCTCTCGGCTCTGGGATTCAGAGGATTAGATGTTCTTATGAAGGCCTCGGCCTCTCTGCCCTATTGTTGTCCCTCCAGGGGAACTGGTTGACCACTGTGTGGGGCAGGTTGCTGGACTAGATGGACCACTGGTCTGATCCAGCAGGGCTCTTCTTAGGTTCTTATCAGGGCAAGGCCTCAGGCTCTACGCTTTGTTGTTGGCCCTCCAGGGGAACTGGCTGGCCACTGTGTGAGACAGGATGGTGAATTAGAGAGACCATTGGTCTGATCCAGCAGAGCCTTCCTTCCTTCCTTCCTTCCTTCCTTCCTTCCTTCCTTCCTTCCTTCCTTCCTTCCTTCCTTC
>NW_015173820.1:29990-35818 GCF_001447785.1 Gekko japonicus
CTCCCTCCCTCCCTCCCTCCCTCCCTCCCTCTCCACAAGGAGGCTTGGGGCAGGTTCCATCATAAAATTCTTATGAAGGCCTCGGCCTCTGTGCCCTGTTGTTGGCCCTCCAGAGGAACTGGTTGGCCACTGTGTGAGACAGGATGCTGGACCGGGTGGACCCTTAATGGTCTGCTCCAGCAGGGCTCTTCTGATGCTCTTATCAGGGGAAGGCCTGGGCTTCTATGCTCTGTAGATGGTCCTCCAGAGGAACTGGCTGGCCACTGTGTGAGACGGGATGCTGGACTAGATGGACCCTCACTGTTCTGATCCAGCCGGGCTCTTCTGATGTTCTTCTCAAGGGAAGGCCTCGGCCTCTCTGCCCTGTTGTTGGCCCTCCAGAGAGGAACTGGTTGGCCCCTGTGTGACACCGGGATGATGGACTATATTTAATTATTCATTGATTTGATTTTTACCCCGTCCCCCTGGCCGAAACAAGCTCAGGGCGACTAGATAGACCCTCACTGGTCTGATCCAGTGGGGCTCTTCTGTCGTGTGTTGTCTAGGGCACCAGTGTTCTTGGTGGTTTTGGGAAAAAGTAAAGTTGCTCTTCCTCCTCCTCGCAGCTGCCGGAGGAGGACAACTGGTTCCACAATTACTGCATGCAGGTGGGCAACGCCTACGTCATCGTCTACTCCATCACCGACCGGGGGAGCTTCGAGAGCGCGTCAGAGTTGCGGATCGAGCTGCGCCGGACCAGGCAAGCGGAGAACATCCCCATAATCTTGGTGGGGAACAAGACGGACCTGGTACGCTGCCGAGAGGTGTCTGTGGAAGGTGGGTGCATAGCGGCCTGGAAGTAGGGCGTGAGTAGCCAGTCTTCAGAGGGATGCTCCGAGGGTAGGTTTTCTGGATAAGGAGGCTAGTCTTGCAACCTGGCCTGTTACATATATACCTAAGTGCCATCGGGTCAGAACTGAATTATGGTGACCCCAGCAAGAGGCTTTCAAGGCAAGGGAGAAGCAGAGGTGGTTGGCCATCGCCTTCCTCTGCAGAGCCTTCCTTGGTGGTCTCCCATCCAAGTACCAACCCTGCTGAGCTTCCAACTTGAGGCGACCCCAGCAAGGTTCTTTCGAGGCAAGGGAGAAGCAGAGGTGGTTGGCCATCGCCTTCCTCTCCAGAGCCTTCTTTGGTGGTCTCTCATCCAAGACTCATGGCAACCCTAGTAAGGGGTTTCAAGGCAAGGGAGAAACAGAGGTGGTTTGCCCTTGCCTTCCTCTGCAGAGCCTTCCTTGGTGGTCTCCCATCCAAGTACCAACCCTGCTGAGCTTCCAACTTGAGGCGACCCCAGCAAGGTTCTTTCGAGGCAAGGGAGAAGCAGAGGTGGTTGGACAACGCCTTCCTCTCCAGAGCCTTCTTTGGTGGTCTCTCATCCAAGACTCATGGCAACCCTAGTAAGGGGTTTCAAGGCAAGGGAGAAACAGAGGTGGTTTGCCCTTGCCTTCCTCTGCAGAGCCTTCCTTGGTAGTCTTCCTTCCAAGTACAGACCCTGCTTAGCTTCCAACTTATGGTAACCCCAGCAATGGGCTTTCAAGGAGAGGGAGAAGCAGAGGTGGTTGGACAACGCCTTCCTCTGCAGAACCTTCCTTGGTGGTCTCTCATCCAAGACTTATGGCAACCCCAGTAAGGGGTTTCGAGGCAAGGGAGAAGCAGAGGTGGTTTGCCCTTGTCTTCCTCTGCAGAGTCTTCCTTGGTTTTCTTCCATCCAGGTACCGCCCTTGCTTAGCTTCCAACTTATGGCAATCCCAGCAAGGGGCTTTCAAGACAAGGGAGAAGCAGAGGTGGTTGGCCATCGCCTTCCTCTGCGCAGAGCCTTCCTTGTTGGTCTGTCTTCCAAGTCCCGACCCTGCTTAGCTTCCTACTTATGGCCACCCCAGCAAGGGGCTTTTGAGGCAAGTGAGTAAGCAGAGGAGGTATGCCATCGCCTTCCTCTGCAGAGCCTTCCTTGGTGGTCTCTCTTCCAAGTACCACCACTGCTTAGTTTCTGAGATCTGATGAGATCAGTCCTGCCTTCCCTCCCGCCTGGCCGGTTGCGGTGGCAGAATGTGCCGTTAAGTCACAGCGAACTCCTGGTGGCCCCAGAGCGTTTTCAGGGCAACAGATGAACAGAGGTGATGTGTGGGAGCCAAAAAAGGTGTCCCAGGCAACGTGGCGCCCAGGGGCGCCATGTTGGGGATCCCTGCTTGAGACGGTTGAAAGTTCTTTGTACACATTATTTTGGGAATTCTTACAACAGCCTGGGAAGAAGGAGGTGCCCCGAACAGGGCAGAGAGCCCTGGGTCTGCGGATGTACGATTTCTTCATCCAAATTTTATTTTGGCATGCAGATCTTTTAAAATATCATCCGTATTTGTCCCTGGATTTGTGAATCAGGGATTGGGAAGCAGCATCCGTCTCATCCAGACTTGCACCACATAACCTGCTTTTTGGCAGAGAGGCAGTGCAGCTCAGGGGTTAGTTAGCATGTCATGAGTCAGGACTAAGGTCTGGGACCAATGTTCCCTCTAAGCTGTGGAGTCTTGTGAACAAAAATTCTGCTTTGTGAGCCGGCATTAAAGTTGTGAGTGAGCGATTTGGCTACGGCATAAATTAGTTTGCTCTGGGGCCATCATTCCAGAGCTAAGACAAAAATATGTGAGCCGGAGGCTAAAAAACTGTGAGCTAGCTCACACTAACTCAGCTTAGAGGGAACACTGTACTGGGACCCTGTAAATCCAACCCTCACCGAACTTGGAGGGCAGGCGGAGATGCTCTGCAAGTTTGGGATCTCTAGCAAGCGGGGGGGGGGAGTGTTCTACCAAGTCACGAAACTTACAAACTGAGCTGGTTCGTTTGGCTCCTAAAAATTCGTGACGGTTCATGGTTTGCGAACCGGGCACCGCACGAACCACGAAGCAAACTGCTTTTTCCTGGTTTGTGTCCATCCCTAATAGTGATCATAGTGACTTTGGAGACTGTGTTGCCAGGGAGGTGTGTGTTTGGGGCCCTGCCCGGAATGGCATCATGGTCCTTGCCTCAGCCCCCAGGGCCACCATCCTTCCCCCACATATCAGAGGATGTTTGGGGGCAGTGTTTCCTCTAAGCTGAGTTAGTGTGAGCTGGCTCACAGTTTTTTAGCCTCTGGCTCACAGATTTTTATCTCAGCTCAGGAAGGAGGGCTCCAGAGCAAACGGATTTATGCAGCAGCCAAATCGCTCGCTCACACCTTTAATGCCAGTAGCTCACAAAGTAGAATTGTTGCTCACAAGACGCCACAGCTTAGAGGGAGCATTGTTTTGGGGCTTTTAAAATGGCTAGATCACAGTACCATTATAATGCTCTACGGAGCAATGGCTCCCAGCTTTCAGGGTTTTTAAATTTTTATTTTATTTTCTTGGATTTAGATCCCATGCTCCCCGCATAGCGGGCTCAGTACGGGCTCGAATCAGACATCATAAACAATACACAGCACGCAAAAATCAAAACAGTTAAAACGCCAATAAAATACAGCGACATTCCTCTGGTACAAGTCATAGTTGAAGCCTCGCAGATGCCATCTCTTTCAGGTTTTGGTCCTTGGATGGTAATGCAGATCTGACCCACTGAGGGGAGGCCCGGTAGAGAGGAGGGACGTCCACCACCATAAGTAAAAGACTGGCGGAAGAGCTCCGTCTTGCAGGCCCTGGGGAACTGTAAGAGGTCTCGCAGGGCCCTGATCTCATGTGGGAGCTTATTCCATGAAAAAGCCCCGGCCCTAGTCATAAGGACATAAGAGAAGCCAATGTTGGATCAGGCCAATGGCCCATCCAGTCCAATGGCCCATCCAGTGTCACACAGTGGCCAAAGATACCAGGCGCCATCAGGAGGTCCTGCAGTGGGGCCAGGACACACGAACCCCTCCCACTGTTGTCCCCCCCAGCACCAAGAATACAGAGCATCACTTGCCCCAGCCTGAGAGTTCCTATCTATACCTTGTGGCTAATAACCACTGATGGACCTCTGCTCAATATGCTTATCCAGGGGTCATTTCGTAGAAAAAGAGGTGCAGGAGCTCATTAGCATAACTCATTAGCATAACTTATTTGCATATGCCACACCCCCTGATATCACCAGAAGTGTGGCAGAAGGCAACACCCACCGCTCAGGCTCCACTGGACTGTTTTGGATAGCTAGCTATTGGGGGCGGGGGAACGTGCAGATCTGTCCTCGCAGAGGAGGGAGAGCTTGTACCTGAATAAAACTTGGTCTTAAAGGTGCCACTGGACTGTTTTGGACCGGGGGGGGGCTCTGCAGCTTACCTGGCTGCTTCTTGGTCTGACTGAGGACTGCTGGGAGCAGGGGGCGGGGCTTGTTGCATGTGCCCGCCCCCTGGGCTCTTTACTGCCGGAGCTCCGCTCCTGTGTGCTCCTGCAGGAAATGACCCCTGGGCTTATCTAATTCCCTCTTGAGGCAAGACAGACGTCCCTGGGGCCAGGGACCATCAGAAGATATTGGCTGGCAGATCGTAAAGCCCTTTTAATGTCGCTGGCCATTTTCTTTGCAGAGTCATAAGCAGAAATGTGCAGCCTGCACCTTTCCCCTTATAAATCTACCAGAAAAGGGGCTACACTTACTTTAAACAGAATAGACAAAGGCTGGGAGGTAGTAGCTTGAGCCAATAGGTCCTTATAGCACAGCGATCTAGCAAGAACTGGCTGTTTTTACAAGGCCTCCAGTTAGCGAGGGGCTGAGGCAAGGAATGTGCCGGGGAAACTGCTGTGTTGACGCTCCGTCGCCATTCTGAACATATCTGCTTTCGCAGGAGCTACTAAACTGATTCCTAAACTGATTCCCTCAACTGATTCCCCCCCCCATTCCTTTCTAACATCACTTTTAATGAGGTCCTCATTTTTGTCACACTGTGTAAGGCACTCGGAGCTCTTGGGAGGCCGGGAGGGATAAAAACATGGACAGATGAACCTTGGCTTTCGGGGGTAGCATCCCAAAAAGGCAATAGGTGAGAGGTGCGGGGGACGGACTTCCAGGTGTCAGGGTACCTTGCTGGTGACGAGCGGACATCACTTCCAGGGACTTCCAACATGTCTGCAAACACCGGGGACACTCTGGCATTTGAACAGAACTCTATGGCAGGTATGTCCAACAGGTCGATCGCGATCTACCAGTAGATCGTGGAGGGGTCAGAGGTAGATCACCAGTCCCACTTGGTCTCACGAATGGTCTCACGAATGAGCAAGAGCGAAGTTTTAAAGATTGCGCGAGATCAGCCTGGATCAATACTTGACCGACATTTAACAGAAATAACTCTGGATAAAAGTTAAAGAAAGTTATCGAGACAGTTAAAGAAAGTTGTAACTCAATAAAAAATAAAAAATGTCCGCGGTTCTTTCTGGATCTTCGTCTCTCTGTTTTGTCTTTGCTTATTTTGCTTACCAGTAAATGACAGAAGGTGCATTATAAATGGGGGGGGGGGCGCGGTGGAACCCAACTTTCGTGGGTTAAAATCTCATTTGAAACGAATTTGAAACTTTATTTTCATGGTGGTAGGTCACCGGCACTTTTGGCCGGAAAAAATAGGTCACTACCTGTTTGAAGTTGGACATGCCTGCTCTAAGGTTTAACTATGGTTTAAGAGTTTTGCTTTATTTTCATGGTGGTAGATCACCGGCACTTTTGGCCGGAATAAAATAGATCACTACCTGTTTGAAGTTGGACTTGCCTGCTCTGTGGTTTAACCATAGAGTTTTGCACAAATGCCAGAGGGTCCCCAGTGACTTCTGACTTTGCTTCTGGGTGCACGGGAAGTGGCATTT
>NW_015173820.1:35976-40171 GCF_001447785.1 Gekko japonicus
GAGCCCTCCTTCCTGAGCTAAGACAAAAATGTGTGAGCTGGAGGCTAAAAAACTGTGAGCTAGCTCACACTAACTCAGCTTAGAGGGAACACTGACTCACTACCTGTTTGAAGTTGGACATGCCTGCCCTATGGTTTAACTATGGTTTAAGAGTTTTGCTTTATTTTCATGGTGGTAGATCACCGGCACTTTTGGCCTACCTGTTTGAAGTTGGACTTGCCTGCTCTGTGGTTTAACCATAGAGTTTTGCACAAATGCCAGAGGGTCCCCAGTGACTTCTGACTTCGCTTCTGGGTGCACAGGAAGTGGCATTCGTGAGTCAAGACATTGCTGACGCTCTCCCCAGTTTCCCTGACATTTCCCCCCACTGTCCAGCCGAGTGGCCAGCAGGGGGGCGGGGCTCTCCCCCCCCCGACTGGGGAGGAGGCAGCCCTGCATCCAGCCAGATTTGCCTCTCCCCACTCCGTCGCGTGGCACAGCACTGACCGGTGGGTCTTCCTCTCTCGGCAGAGGGCCGGGCCTGCGCCGTGGTCTTCGACTGCAAGTTCATCGAGACGTCGGCCGCCCTGCAGCACAACGTGACGGAGCTCTTCGAGGGGGTGGTGCGGCAGATCCGCCTGCGGCGGGACAGCAAGGAGGCCAACGCCAGGCGGATGTCGCTCTACAAGCGCAAGGAGAGCCTCACCAAGAAAGTGCGCCGCTTCCTCGACCGGCTGGTGGCCCGCAACAACAAGAAGGTGGCCCTGAGGGTCCGCTCCAAGTCCTGCCACGACCTCTCCGTCCTCTGAGCGGTGGGCCGAAGGTGCTCCTCCCGCCTCCCGAGGGGGCCCCCGCCCTCGTCTTCCTTCCCACGTGTACATAGGACTTTGCGCCCTTCCTCCTGCTCTAGCGTCTCTTAGGACCGGACCCTTCTGGTCAGGAAGACAAAGACTTCTGGGCAACAAAAAGACCCATAGCTGAGCTGCCCCCGACGCCGGACAAAATCCCGAAGCTGGAGGTGCCCCTTGTTGACGCACGTACTATGGCCAACTAAGGGGGTTGGGAAGCCAGCACACTGAACTCTGGCCTTCGTGGGTGGGGTGGGGTCTCTTGGACAGGATCCCAGCTTGGGGGGGGGGGTTAGAGAGAACTCACAAGGAAGTGGACATCATTCAGTCTCACCCTCTTTGCCCCAAAGTCTCGGTAGACCGACGGCTTGGGTCCGCAGGGCGCGGGGTCCAGCATTATCGTCGAAGTGAGGCCGATGCCAGGTGGAAATCCCGCCTGCGTGGATCCCATGGGTCTTTAGGGCACAGCGTTTGCTCAGCAGCTGAGCTGTGTCGGGCCTCGTGATGTGCAGACCAGGATGAATTTAGTGAGAGGGGTTTATCAATTGATGCACGGGGCGGAGAGAACTGACAGAGAGAACTTTTCCTTCCAAGGTACTAGAACTTCAGGGCATCCAATAAAGCCGATGGGCGGTAGGTTCGGGATGGGCAAAATGAAATAAGGTCTTTACGCAACGAGTGATTGAAATGCGGAATTCGCTGCCAGACAATGTAGTGACGGCCACGGGCAAAGACAGCTTAGACCTATTCATGGAGGAGAATTCTATCAAGGGCTACGAGCCATGGTGACTGAGGGGAACCTCCACATTCAGAGGCACTTAAGCCTCTGAATCCCAGGGCTGGGAGGCAACATGAGGGGAAGGCCTCAGCCTCTCTGCCCTGTGGTTGGCCCTCCGGCGGAACTGGCTAGCCACTGTGTGAGACGGGAGGCTGGGCTAGATGGACCCCTGGTCTGATCCAGCAGGGCTCCTCTGATGTTCTTATGAGGTCCCCGGCCTCTCTGCCCTCCTGTTGGACCTCCAGAGGAACTGGCTGGCCCCTGTGTGAGACAGGATGCTGGACTAGAGGGACCACCGGTCTGATCCAGCAGGGCTCTTCTGATGTTCTTAAGAAAGCCTCAGCCTCTATGCCCTGTTGTTGGCCCTCCAGAGGAACGGGTTGGCCACCGTGTGAGACAGGATGCTGGACTAGATGGACCACTGGTTTGATCCAGCAGGGCTCTTCTGAGGTTCTTATGAAGGCCTCAGCCTCTGTGCCCTGTTGTTGGCCGTCCAGCAGATCTGGTTGGCCACTGTGTAAGACAGGATGCTGGACTAGATGGACCACTGGTTTGATCCAGCAGGGCTCTTCTGATGTTCTTATGCCAGCAGGGCCAGATTAGGCATTCTGCCACGCAGGCCGGGCACACCCATTGAAATGGGGCAGCCTGTTGTAATATAACTGTGTAGGAGTTCTCCAGTGGGAAGCATATTTTCTCCTTGATCCTAAACAATTTTTTAAATATCCAAAGCATAGTGCAGGGTGTGTGTGGGTGTGGGGGGTGATATTCCTTTTTCCCCAGGGACATCTGTAAGTATGGATACCAAGGCCAAGAGGGAAACTGGCCTTCTTGTGGGAGCGCTGGCAGATGGGAATAAGTGGATCAGAGGGGAAGGGGGCTAGCAGTGAGGAAGGCGGGCATTTAGAAGGGTCGTGACCAACGCTCCCTCTAAGCTGTGGAGTCTTGTGAGCAAAAATCCTACTTTGTGAGCTACCGGCATTAAAGCTGTGAGCGAGCGATTTGGCTGCGGCATAAAGTAGTTTGCTCTGGAGCCATCCTTCCTGAGCTAAGACACAAATGTGTGAGCCGGAGGCTAAAAATATGTGAGCTAGCTCACACTAACTCAGCTTAGAGGGAACACTGGTCACATGACCAACGCTCCCTCTAAGCTGTGGAGTCTTGTGAGCAAAAATCCTACTTTGTGAGCTACCGGCATGAAAGCTGTGAGCGAGCGATTTGGCTGCGGCATAAACTAGTTTGCTCTGGAGCCATCCCTTCCTGAGCTGGTAGAGAAATGTGTGAGCCAGAGGCTAAAAAACTGATCTAGCGCACACTAACTCAGCTTAGAGGGAGCACTGGTCACGTTTTAGCCGTCTAGGTTGCTCTTGCCTGCCTCTGCATAGCAGTTTGGTGTAGTGGTTAAATGTGCGGACTCTAATCTGGGAGAACCGGGTTTGATTCCCCACTCCTCCACTTGCACCTGCTGATGTGACCTTGGGTCAGTCGCAAGCTCTGGCACAGCTGTCCTTGAAAAAGAGCCGTTTCTGTCAAGAGCTCTCTCAGCCCCACCCACCTCACAGGGTGTCTGTTGTGGGGAGGGGAAGGGAAAGGAGTTTGTAAGCCACTCTGAGACTCCTTCGGGTAGTGAAGGACGGGGTAGAAATCCAATCTCTTCTTCTTCTTCCTTGGTGGTCTCCCATCCAAGTATTAACCAGGGCCGACCCTGCTTAGCTTCTGAGATCTGACGAGATCAAGCTAGCCTGGGCCATCAAGGTGAGGGCGAAAAACTTCCCGGCGGTGGCAGTGAAAAAAAGGCGACGGGGAAACAGCCAGGGAGGCATTGAGAGGGTCGGCTTTTTGAGGCAGCCGTCTTTGGTTCCCAGGCAGGGCTCTCATGCCTTTACCAGCTGTCTGGCGGGCTGAAACGTTCCTCCTCAGGGCTAACCGAGACGGAAAGCTGCATCTGTTGGATTTCCGCCTGCTAGTCTGTTGCGGAAGAGCCAGCAGGCCTGCCAGGAGAGCCGGAGGTGTTGGTGGCACAGCGGGAGGATTGTCTGGCCGGTGTTGCCTCTGGGGAGGACCCAGTGCCCGGCCGAGCTGAAGGGAAATCCATGTGAATGTTGGCACTTCTTGCTGTCTGCCCGGGCAGGACGTTTCGCTACCCAACGTTTCCATTCTCGCCATCTTTGTGTAAACGCCGTGAGCGGCTCCCCTAGATGAAGAGCAATAAACCGCTGCCGGAGAATGCCTTCCTTTCTCGTGTCTGAATGGTGTTGATTCGTCTTTTGACTTTGTCCAGACATGGGTAGGCAGAGGAATATAAAAACAGAGTGCTCCAAAGGGACCCCCCAAGGGAGCCAGTTTGGTGTAGTGGTTAGCATCTGCTGAGCAGTCGGGTTAGAACAGATAAAAGGAAGCCCTTCTTCACCCAAAGAGTGACGAACACATGGAATTCACTGCCACAGGAAGTGGTGGCGGCTACAAGCATGGACGGCTTCAAAAGGGAATTAGATAAGCATATATGGAGCAGAGGTCCATCAGTGGCTATTAGCCACAAGGTATAGGTAGGAACTCTCAGTCGTGTGATGCTCTGTATCTTTATTCTTGG
>NW_015173820.1:40240-41789 GCF_001447785.1 Gekko japonicus
GACCTCCTGATGGCACCTGGTATTTCTGGCCACTGTGACACAGAGTGTTGAACTGGGTGGGCCTTTGGCCTGATCCAACATTGGCTTCTCTTATGTCCTTATGTCTGTGGCAAGTGATGCTCTGTATTCTTGGTGCTTGGGAGTGGGAGGGCTTCTAGTGTCCTGGCCCCACTGGTGGGCCTCCTGATGGCACCTGGTATTTTTGGCCACTGTGGGACGCAGAGTGTTGGACTGGATGGGCCTTTGGCCTGATCCAACATTGGCTTCTCTTATGTTTTTATGTTAGGAGCGTGGACTCTAATCTGGGAGAACCGGGTTTGATTCCCCACTCCTCCACATGCAGCCAGTCGGGTGACCTTGGGTGAGTTACAAGTGCTTTGAGAGCTGTTCTCTCAGGAGCAGTCCTCCGAAGAGCTCTCTCAGCCCCCCCTACCTCGCAGGCAATGCTCCCTCTAAGCGGTGGAGTCTTGTGAGCGACCGGCATTAAAATTGTGAGTGAGCGATTTGGCCGCGGCATAAATTAGTTTGCCCTGGAGCCATCCCTTCCTGAGCGAAGACAAAAACGTGTGAGCCGGAGGCTAAAAAACTGTGAGCTAGCTCACGCTAACTCAGCTTAGAGGGAACACTGCTCACAGGGTGTCTGCTTTGGGGAGGGGAAGGAGATTGTAAGCCGCTCTGAGACTCCTTTGGGTAGTGGAGGGTGAAACATAAATCTAATCTCCTCGTCTTCTTCTCATTGGGGACGTGAGGCCATCCCGCCCACTCTCTGAAGCATCCATTTCCTCAAGGGAAACTGATTTCTGGAGGTCGGTTAGAATTCTGGTGTGTCTCCTAGGGTTGCCTGTGCAGTGTTCCCTCTAAGCTGAGTTAGTGTGAGCTATCCCACAGTTTTTTAGCCTCCGGCTCACACATTTTTGTCTTAGCTCAGGAAGGACGGCTCCAGAGCAAACTAATGTATGCAGCAGCCAAATTGCTCACTCACCACTTTAATGCCAGTCGCTCACAAAGTGGAATTTTTGCGCACAAGACTCCACAGCTTAGAGGGAACATTGGTTGCCAGCCTCCTGGTGGGACCTGGAGTCCTTCCCGACTTACAGCTGATCTCCAGATGACGGAGATCTGTCACCTGGAGAGAATAGTTGCTTCGTAGGGCGGACTGCACAGTGGAATTTTTGCGCACAAGACTCCACAGCTTAGAGGGAACATTGGTTGCCAGCCTCCTGGTGGGACCTGGAGTCCTTCCCGACTTACAGCTGATCTCCAGATGACGGAGATCTGTCACCTGGAGAGAATAGTTGCTTCGTAGGGCGGACTGCATGGCATTCTATCTGGCTGAGTCCCCTCCCTAAATCCTGCCCACCCTTGGCTTCCCCCCCCCCCCCACACCCACCCCCAACATCCAGTAATTTCTCAATCTGGAAGGCTCACACATTTTTCTCTTCGCTAGGGGAAGGAGGGCTCCAGAGCAAACTGATGCAGCAGCCAAACTGCTCGCTCACCACTTTAATGCCGGTAGCTCACAAAGGAGAATTCTTGCTCACAAGACTCC
>NW_015173820.1:42166-42345 GCF_001447785.1 Gekko japonicus
TTAGAGTCCACCGCTCTTAACCAGTACACCAAACTGGCTCTTCCAAACAGACTTTAAGTCAGCAGGTCCAGGGAATAAGCCACACTGGGACTTACCCCGGCGCAGCGTCATCCAGGAAACACGGTTCCTGCCTTTGGAAAGACCAGCACGTCTGCCCACCCGGATCCGTCTTCAGAAAG
>NW_015173820.1:43288-43450 GCF_001447785.1 Gekko japonicus
CAGTGGCCCCTCCAGTCCAATACTCTGTCTCACACGGTGGCCAGAAATACCAGGTGCCCTCAGGAGGTCCAGCAGTGGGGCCAGGACATTAGCAGCCCTCCCACTGTTGACCCCCCCAAGCACCAAGAAGACAGAGCATCACTTGCCCCAGACTGAGAGTTC
>NW_015173820.1:43729-50050 GCF_001447785.1 Gekko japonicus
AGGGGGGCCAGGACACTAGAAGCCCTCCCACTGTTGGCTCTCCAAGGCACCAAGAAGACAGAGCATCACTTGCCCCATAGCCCCTATCTATACCTTGTGGCTCATAGCCACTGACGGACCTCTGCTCCGTATGCTTATCTAAGACCTCCGCCTGAGACCCTGGAGAGCGGCTGCCAGCCCGAGTAGACAACACTGACCGTGATGGACCAATTGTCTGATTCGGTAGAAGGCAGCTCCATGATATGCTTATCTAAGACCTCCGCCTGAGACCCTGGAGAGCGGCTGCCAGCCCGAGTAGACAACACTGACCGTGATGGACCAATTGTCTGATTCGGTAGAAGGCAGCTTCATGTTTTGTGGCTCTCCTTTGTCCTCACAGCAACCCTGCGAAGTAGGTTGGTTTTGAGAGAGTCACGCCGGCCCAAGTCGGGGTCCCTAGGAGGCCTTTCCTCCGACCTGGAGCATCTTCCGGTCCCAGCCCTACGAACAGTCCTCGCAGTTGCCGGCGGCTTGATCGGAAAGCAGGGGCCCGGAGCCAGCGCTGATTTCAGCTCTCCGGGATCGGCTCCTTCCCAGGGTCGGGTCAAGAGTTTCCATCGCTGGTGGGAGCAGCGCGGATTGTCGGAGGAGGCGGGCAGGGGAGGGGAGGCTAAGCTCCAGGCGCTTTGCAGGCATTAATCTTGTCAGGAGGAGGAGGAGGAAGGCAACTGTCCCCGGGCCTCTAGGGCTCTGTCATGATAACAAACAGCTGGGCCGGCCTGCCGGGTCTGCACCGGAGCCCTGAGAGCCTTTGAGACAAAACCTGCCTGGAGGTATCCCCCCCCCCCCAATCCCAACCATCGGGGAGTGGGCTGTACCAGAGCAAGGAGGTGGGAAAGGCCCTCGGTCTGGATGCGCTTCGCAAGCAAGAATCCTAACTATAAATACACGCCGATGGGGTCCAAACTGGCAGAGACTGACCACAAGAGGGATCTTGGCGTCGCAGTAGATAACTCCCCGAAAATGTCAAGACCGTGTGCGACTGCAGTAAAAAAAGGCCAACGCTATGCTGGGGATGATTAGGAAGGGGATTGAAAGCAAAGCAGCCAGTGCCGTCATGCCCCTGTATTAATCGAGGGTGCCCCCTCATTTGGAGTACTGTGTGCAGTTCTAGTCACCCACAGCTCGAAAAGGATATTACAGCATTGGGAAAAGTGCAGAAAAGGGCAACTCGAATGATAAAAGGGTTGGAACACCTTCCCCTATGAGGAAAGGTTAAAGCACTCGGGGCTCTTTCGCTTGGAGAAACGACGGCTGAGGGGTGACATGATCGAGGTTTATAAGATGATGCATGGGATAGAGCAGGTAGAGAGAGAGGTACTTTTCTCCCTTTCTCACAATACAAGAACTCCTTGTGGGCACTCCATGAAATTGCTGAGCAGTCGGGTTAGACTGGATAAAAGGAAATCCTTCTTCACCCAAAGAGTGATTAACACGTGGAATTCACTGCCGCAGGAGGTGGTGGTGGCTACAAGCATGGACGGCTTCAAAAGGGAATTAGATAAGGCTATGGAGCAGAGGTCCATCAGTGGCTATTAGCCACAAGGTATAGATAGGAACTCTTGGGCTGGGGCAAGGGATGCTCTGTATTCTTGGCCACACAGTGGCCAAAACCCAGGTACCGTCAGGAGGTCTACTAGCAGGTACCGTCAGGAGGTCTACCAGCAGGGCCAGAATGGTAGGCCAGAATTCCAGAAGCTCTCCCACTGTTGCCCCCCCCCCAAACACCAGGAATACAGAGCATCACTGCCCCAGACAGCGTGTTCCACCTAGACCTTGTGGCTGAGAGCCACTCATGGACCTCTGCCCCTTATGTTTCTCCAATCCCCTCTGGAAGCTGTCTATGCTTGTAGCTACCACCACTTTCTGCAGCAGTGAATGCCACTTTCTATTACTCTTTGGGTGAAGAAGTACTTCCTTTGATCTGTTCCAACCCGGCTGCTCAGCAATTTCGTGGAGTGCCCATAAGTTCTTCTATTGTCAGAAAGGGGGGAAAGTACTTCTTTCTCTACCTGCTCTATCCCATGCATCATCTTATAAACCTCGATCATGTCACCCCTCAGCCGTCGTTTTTCCAAGCCAAAGAGCCCCAACCTCTTTAACTGTTCTCAGGGGTCGTTTCGTAGAAAAAGAGCTAGGGGAACTCATTAGCATAACCCATTAGCATATGCCACACCCCCTGACATCACCGGAAGTGTGTCATAAGGCCACACACCCTGACATCACTGGAAGTGTGTCATAAGGCCACACACCCCGCCTCCAATGGTCCCGGCCGCCACCGCCGGCCTTGCAGCTCCACTGCTGAGCCCTATGAGGGGCCCGGCGGTGGACCTGCAAGGCCGGCAGGAGTGCAAGGAAGCCCCGCCAAGGCCCTCCCTGGCCCCAGGCAGGCAGGGGTGGGGAGAGGCAGGGAGGAAGCAACTTACCCTCCCTCTTCTCCTGCCTCCTCCTGGCTGAATGAGGGCTGGAAGCGGGGTGGCCAGAAGCAGGGGGCGGGGCTTCGTCGTGTGCCCTGCCCCCCGTACCTCACCCGGGGGAACTGCGATCCCCCGCGATTCCCCCCGAAATGACCCCTGACAGTTCTTCATAAGGAAGGGGTTCTGTCCCCTTGATCATCATAGTTGCCCTTTTCTTCACTTTCCCCAATGCTATAATATCCTTTTCGAGGTGTGGGTGACCAGAACTGTACTCCAAATGAGGCCGCACCATCGATTTATACATGACGACACTGGCTGCTTTGTTTTCAACCCCCTTCCTAATAATCCCCAGCACAGCATTTGCCTTTTCTATTGCAGTCGAGTGCAGGGGATTTCTGCAAACTGTCAAAACTCCAAAGCTGTTGTCGTTGGAGGTGAACCAGGAGCGCCCGCCCTCCACGGCTTCCAAGCCCATTGCCTTTTCTCTTTTCCCCTCCCTTGGACAGAAAGGGGGGTGGAAATCTCCTCCATGTTCTCATCGGGCCTCCGAGAAGGAATGGGGGGGGGGGCGGAGAGAGAGAAAGGAGCAAGGATGGAAAGTTGGCAGGCGGCAGCAGGCGGGAGGGGAAAGAGGGAGACCCAGCGCAGAAAAATGTAAGCCCCAAAGGGAGGAAGTCAGGGAGCAGGGAGAGGAACCGCCGAGGCAGGAAGGAAAGGGACATCAGGCGAGCGTGCCTCTCCAGCGGCCTGGTGGGGGAGATGGGCTTCACTGCAGCTGCTCAGACCTCAAAGAGCGAGAGAGCATCGTTGAACATGTGCAGAGCGCCCTTTGTTTTCCGACCTGCCCAGGCTCGCGCGAAGGGGTTCGGGCCTCGCAGGCCGGGCATGGAACCTCACTCGGCGGGCTTCCCAACCTCCAGGCGGTGGCTGGAGATCTCCTGGGATTACAACGGATCTCCAGGCGACAGAGATGGCCACTTTGGAAGGCGGACTTTATGGCGCCATGCAAGCCTCGGGGGGACCACATGGGTGACCAGACCAACGCAGCTGCTCTGTGGTTCTTAGCACCATGAACAATATATAGGACATACCAGAAGTAAAATAGGTAGCTCCCTGCCCCAATGAGCTTACAGTCTAAATTTCAAAAGGGATGGAGACAAGAGGGAAAACAAGAGGCTAGGAAGGAAGAGGTGTTTATTGACAAGGAAGTCCCCCTGGACCCTGACCGGGATGGCCCAGGCTTGCCCGGTCCAGGGGTCATTTCCTGCAGGAGCGCACAGGAGCGGAGCTCCGGCAGTAAAGAGCCCAGGGGGCGGGCACATGCAACCAGCCCCACCCCCTGCTCCCAGCAGCCCTCAGTCAGAGCAAGAAGCAGCCAGGTTTGAGCCCCCCCGGTCCAAAACAGTCCAGTGGCACCTTTAGGACCCAGTTTTATTCAGGTACAAGCTCTCCCTCCTCTGCGAGGGCAGATCTGCACGTTCCCCCCCCCCACAATAGCTATCAATCCAAAACAGTCCAGTGGAGCCTGAGCGGTGGGTGTTGCCTTCTGACACATTTCTGGTGGTGTCAGGGGGTGTGGCATATGCAAATGAGTTATGCTAATGAGTTATGCTAATGAGCTCCTGCACCTTGTCTTAGAAGCTACTTGGTTGGTACTTGGATGAGAGACCACCAGTGTTCCCTCTAAGTGAAGTCAGTGTGAGCTGGCTTGCAGTTTTTTAGCCTCCGGCTCACACGTTTTTGTCTTAGCTCAGGAAGGGATGGCTCCAGAGCCAAATAATTTATGCAGCAGCCAAATCGCTGGCTCACAACTTTCACGCCAGGAGCTCACAAAGGAGAATTTTTGCTCACAAGACTCCATGGCTTAGAGGGAGCACTGGAGACCACCCAGGAAGCCCAGGGTTGCTGGGCAGAGGCAGGCCGTGGCGAACCACCTCTGAACGTCTGTTGCCTTCCGGACCCTGCAGGGTTGATGTAATAAACATATGGAGCAGAGGTCCATCATAAGAACATAAGAACATAAGAGACGCCAATGTTGGATCAGGCCAGTGGCCCATCCAGTCCAACACTCTGTATCACACAGTGGCCAGAAATACCAGCTATTAGCAACAATGTATAGACAGGAACTCTCAGACTGGGGCAAGTGATGCTCTATATTCTTGGTGCTTGTGGGGGGGGCAACAGTGGGAGGGCTTCTGGTGTCCTGGCCCCACTGCTGGACCTCCTGAGGGCACCTGGTCTTTTTGGCCACTGTGTGACAGAGTGCTGGACTAGGTGGGCCTTTGGCCTGATCCAATATTGGCTTCTCTTATGTTCAATGTTCTTAATTCCACTGCGACTAGCCGGCACTTGAAGACACACCAAAGTCACACGGAGTTCGAGATTCTAGCCGCGCCCCTGATTGAATTGGTGTTTATTTGAACCTCCCCGCTTTCTGTGCCAAAGACAGCGACTGCCAGGGCTCTGGGGCAAGTGATGCTCTGTCTTCTTGGTGCTTGGGGGGGGGTCAACAGTGGGAGGGCTCCTAGTGTCCTGGCCCCACTGGTGGACCTCCTGATGGCACCTGGTATTTCTGGCCACTGTGTGACACAGAGTGTTGGACTGGATGGGCCTTTGGCCTGATCCAACATTGGCGTCTCTTATGTTCTTATGTTGTTATGTTAACTGTGTGGCACAGAGTGTTGGAGTGGAGGAGCCTTTGGCCTTGTCCAACATTGGCTTCTCTTACATTCTTATAAGAGGGAATTGAATCTGGAGCAGAAGTCCATCAGTGGCTATTAGCCACAAGGTAAATAGGAACTCTAGGTCTAGGGCACATGATGCTCTGTAGTCTTGGTGCCTGGAGGGGGCAACAGTGGGGGGGGGGCTTCTAGTGTCCTGACCCCACTGCTGGGCCTCCTGATGGCACCTGGCCTTTTTGGCCACTGTGTGACAGAGTGTTGGACTGGGTGGGCCTTTGGCCTGATCCAACATTGGCGTCTCTTCTGTTCTTATGAACCCGGCGTTGGAGGCCAGTCCCCGGGGCCCTTCTCTTGCTCAAGTGTCATGGAAAGGACCACGAATTCAGCAACATCCGGGTGGGTTGCAGGGGGAGCCGTTGGGATCTTACGGAGGCTGTTCTGAAAACAACATTTGTGTGTGTGTGTGCGGGGAACGCCTTGCGATGAACCAAAAGGGGGAATGGAGGCCGGGGAGGAATTGTTAGGCTGTGGCCGAATCCGCCGGTCGGCTGGGCTTGGCGTTGGGACAGGCCCGGCCCGCCTGCTGTGAGATCGATTCCCATCTTGCCTGAGAGCGGCGTAGGGAAGCGAGAGAGCCAATCAGGGGTTCCAATAAGCAGACCGGAACAAAGTAGGCTAGTGCGACGCCCCGAGGGCTGCAACCCCACAGAGAGAACATTCAATTCGGGGCTAGCCTGGGCGGAATCAGACCAGAGCTCTCATTGCTTTTCGTTCCATTTCCCCTGCTCGTGACCGTCGTTTAGAGCCAGTTTGGTGTAGTAGTTAGGAGCGCAGACTCTAATCTGGGAGAACTGCGTTTGATTACCCACTCCTCCATGTGCAGCTGCCGGTGTGACCTTGGGTCAGTCACAAGTTCTCTCAGAGCTGTTCTCTCAAGGGCAGTCCTCAAAAGAGCTGTGGGGAGGGGAAGGGAAAGGAGATCGTAAGCCGCTCTGAGACTCCTTTGAGTAGCGAAGGGTGGGGAGAACCGGGTTTGAGTCCCCTCTCCTCCATGTGTAGCTGCTGGTGTGACCTTGGGTCAGTCACAAATTCTTTCAGAGCTGTTCTCTCAAGAGCAGTCCTCAAAAGAGCTCTTTGTTGTTGGGAGGGGGAGGGAAAGGAGATTGTAAGCCACTCTGAGACTC
>NW_015173820.1:50918-55816 GCF_001447785.1 Gekko japonicus
GCCCTCACGGTGGAGGGAGAGCTTGTACCTGAATAAAACATGGTCTTAAAGGTGCCACTGGACTGTTTTGGGCCAGTGGGTGCTGCAACTTACCTGGTTGCTTCTTGCTTTGACTGAGGGCTGCTGGGAGCAGGGGGTGGGGCTTGTTGCATGTGCCCGCCCCCTGGGCTCTTTAGTGCCGGAGCTCCGCTCCTGTGCGTTCCTGCAGAAATGACCCCTGATGGAGCAGAAGTCCATCAGTGGCTATTAACCACAAGGTATAGATAGGAACTCTCAGTCTGGGGCAAGGGATGCTCTGTATTCTTGGTGCTTGGGGGGGGAGGGCAACAGTGGGAGGGCATCTGGTGTCCTGGCCCCACTGCTGGACCTCCTGATGGCACCTGGTATTTTTGGCCACTGTGTGACACAGAGTATTGGACTAGATCGGCCACTGGCCTGATCCAACCTTAGCTTCTCTTATGTTCTTATAAAACTTTGTTGATCTTAAAGGTGCCCTTGGACGTGAACTTTGTTCTTTTGCTTCAGAGCAACCTGGGCGACCCACCTGAATCTTTTTTTTAGAATGCTTTGAATGTTTTAAATATTGAATTTTTATGGTTTCGATTTTATAATGTACTGAATTAAATGGTTGTGAACCACCCTGAGCCCTGTGCATGCGGGGGGGGGGGGGTCAAGAAATCTAATCTGATCTAATCAATCAATAAATTACCTGTCGTCATAAAAGAAATCAGTGTTTGTTTGTTTCCCTGCAATGATAGCTCAGGATTGCAGGATGCTAAATTCTGCATTTGTGTGAAACCGTTCTGGGACCAACTGCTCCAACTGTGCCGATTTACCAGGAACCGTCATTTGGAAAATCGCCATTCCTGTTTTGGCTTCTGGGAATGTCTTGCTGAAATGGCAGTAACATACATTAGCACTGGACCTCTTCAGGGCTTAGCATCTCTCTAGTATCTCCATGTTAATTCTGTGCTAAGGGAAGGAGGATTCATCTCATTTCCAGATATCCATGAACGCGAATGCTAAGGCACTGTGTACAGTTTGAGAGCCAGTTTGGTGTAGTGGTTAAGTGCGCGGACTCTAATCTGGGAGAACCGGGTTTGATTCCCCACTCCTCCACATGCAGCTGCTGGTGTGACCTGGGGTCAGTCACAAGTTCTCTCAGAGCTGTTCTCTCAAGGGTAGATCTCAGGAGAGCTCTCTCAGCCCCACCTACTTCACAGGGTGTCTGTTGCGGGGAGGGGAAGGGATGGGAGATTGTAAACCGCTCTGAGACTCCTTTAGGTAGTGAAGGGCAGGATGTAAATCCAGTCTCCTATCTTCTAAAGGAAGGAGCATTCATCTTGTATCCAGGTATCCATGAGTGCGAATGCTAAGGCACTCTGTACAGTTTAAGAGCCAGTTTGGTCTAGTGGTTAGGAGCGCAGACTCTAATCTGGGAGAACCAGGTTTGATTCCCCACTCCTCCACATGCAGCTGCTGGTGTGACCTGGGGTCAGTCACAAGTTCTCTCAGAGCTGTTATCTCAAGAGCAGTCCTTGAAAGAGCTCTCTTAGCCCCACCTACTTCACAGGGTGTCTGTTGTGGGGAGGGGAAGGGAAAGGAGATTGTAAGCCGCTCTGAGACTCCTTCGGGTAGAGAAGGGTGGGGTATAAATCCAAACTCTTCTTCACTCCTCTTCTAAGGGAAGGAGCATTCATCTGGTTTCCAGGTATCCATGAGTGCCACTGCTAAGGCACTGTGTGCACCATGGCCTGCCAGTTCTGCAGCTGCTCGGTTAAATTGTCGAGTTTTGATAGCCAGTTTGTGGGACAATTCTGTTTGGAAATGTATCTTTAACACTCGCCCATAAATATTCTCCTGGCTCCAAACCAGCGGAAGACAGATCCCTGCAGAGTAAATGAAGAAAAACTTCAAGACGGTGACGCAGAGACTTAGCAATGCAGAATGGTTTGTGGGTGAAGGGTGCAAGCCGGGCCTACAAAAACTTATGCTAGAACGAAAATGTGTTCGTACTTAAGGGGACACAGACTCCTGTTTGTTTTGCCACATGTAAAACAGGGACCTAACTTTTTCCTCTCTGGATGCGTCACTCTTCAGACACAATTCCATTACAGAAAACATTTCTGGATAAAATAGCAAATTAGTTGAATGTAGACCAGGGGTCCACAACCACAACCCAGCAGGAACTTATTAGCATAATAGGCCACACCAAACAGCAGAAATCCATTAGCATATTAGGCCACACCCCCATGTTACCAGACGTGTGTTCATCCGGCCACACCCACCTTTTGTTTTTTATTCTGTTTACCTTGTTTGTTGTCCAAACCCAGGGCTTTTTTGTAGCAGGAACTCCTTTGCATGTTAGGCCACACACCCCTAATGTAGCCAATCCTAATGAGTTTCTGCTGTTGGGTGTGGCCTATTATGCTAATGAGTTCCTGTTGGGTGTGGCCAACTTGGAAGCCAGCCGGAACTCCGTTCCGTGTAGACCACAACATGGGGCCCGTCAGCACCGTAATGCCCCCCAGTATCTTTCCTGGTGCCTGCTAAGGATACCAGTTTGGTGTAGTGGTTAAGAGTGTGGACTCTAATCTGGGAGAACTGGGTTTGATTCCCCACTTCTCCACATGCAGGCAGCTGGGTGACCTTGGGTCAGTCACCAGTTCTCTCAGCACTATTCTCTCAAGGACAGTCCCTGAAGGAGTTCTCTCAGCCCCACCTACCTCACACAGGGTGTCTGTTGTGGGAAGGGGAAGGGAAAGGAGATTGTAAGCCTCTCTGAGACTCTGAGTGAAGGGTGGGGTATAAATCCAGCCTCCTCCTCTTCTTCTTCTGTGGGTGTGGCTAGGTGAGGTCATTAGCCTTTCTGATTGGCCACCGAAGATCCTCCAGATAACTGCCAAATGAGTGTTTCTTAGCTGGCTCAACACGTATACTTGTGTGTACACAAGAAAATACTTTAAAATACGTTCATTCCTAAAAGCATCCTATTAAACAGAGCTTCTGCCTGAATTGCTCAAGAGCGGCAATACGTCATTTCACTCCTTGAAATTTCACAGTTGGCTCCGCCTCCTGGGGAAGCCATATTGTAGTTGTGCCCACCATTCTGCGTAGTGTTGCCAACATCCAGGTGGCACTTGGAGATCTCCCGCTATTATACCTGATCTCCAGATGAGCAAGATCAGTTCCCCTGGAGAAAATGGCTGCTGGGGAGGGTGGACTCCGTGGCACTAAGAACATAAGAGAACACAAGAGAAGCCAATGTTGGGTCAGGCCAGTGGCCCATCCAGTCCAACACTCTCTGTCACACAGTGGCCAAAAATACCAGGTGCCCTCAGGAGGTCCAGCAGTGGGGCCAGGACATTAGGAGCCCTCCCACTCTTGCCCCCCCCCACAAGCACCAAGAAGACAGAGCATCCCTTGCCCCAGCCTGAGAGTTCCTGTCTATACCTTGTGGCTAATAGCCACTGATGGGCTTTTGCTCCATATGTTTCTCCAATACCCTCTTATAAGAACAGAAGAGAAGCCAATGTTGGTGCAGGCCAGTGGCCCATCCAGTCCAACACTCTGTGTCACACAGTGGCCAAAAAGACCAGGTGTCCTCAGGAGGTCCAGCAGTGGGGCCAGGACACCAGAAGCCCTCCCACTGTTGCCCCCCCCAAGCACCAAGAATACAAAGCATCCCTTGCTCCAGACTGAGAGTCCCTATCTATACCTTGTGGCTAATAGCCACTGATCGACCTCTGCTCCATATAAGAACATAAGAGAAGCCAATGTTGGGCCAGGCCAGTGGCCCATCGTATACTTGTGTGTACACAAGAAAATATTTTAAAACAATACATTCATTCCTAAAAGCATGCCATTAAACAGAGCTTCTGTCTGAATTGCTCAAGAGCGGCAATACGTCATTTCACTCCTTGAAATTTCACGGTTGGCTCCGCCTCCTGGGGAAGCCACATTGTAGTTGTGCCCACCATTCTGCGTAGCGTTGCCAACCTCCAGGCGGCACTTGGAGATCTCCCGCTATTATACCTGATCTCCAGAGGAGCAAGATCAGTTCCCCTGGAGAAAATGGCTGCTGGGGAGGGTGGACTCCGTGGCATTGAGAACATAAGAGAACATAAAGAGAAGCCAATGTTGGGTCAGGCCAGTGGCTCATCCAGTCCAACACTCTGTGTCACACAGGGGCCAAAAAGACCAGGCACCATCAGGAGGTCCAGCAGTGGAGCCAGAACTCCAGAACTCCTCCCAGTGTTGCCCCCCAAAGACCAAGAATACAGAGCATCACTTGCCCCAGACCGAGAGTCCCTATCTATACCTTGTGGCTCATAGCCACTGGTGGACCTCTGCCCTTAACATAAGAACGTAAGAGAAGCCAATGTTGGATCAGGCCAATGGCTCATCCAGTCCAACACTCTCTGTCACATGGTGGCCAAATATACCAGGGGCCATCAGGAGGTCCAGCAGTGGGGCCAGGACACTAGAAGCCCTCCCACTGTTGCCCCCCCAAAGCACCAAAAATACAGAGCATCACTTGCCCCAGACTATACCTTGTGGCTCATTGCCACGGGTTGACCTCTGCTCCATATAAGAACATAAGAGAAGCCAATGTTGGATCAGGCCAATGGCCCATCCAGTCCCACAGTCTCTGTCACGTGGTGGCCAAATATACCAGCGGCCCTCAGGAGGGGCAGCAGTGGGGCCAGGACACTAGAAGCCCTCCCACTGTTGCCCCCCCCCAAGCACCAAGAATACAGAGCATCCCTTGCCCCAGACTGAGAGTCCCTATCTATACCTTTTGGCTCATAGCCACTGGTGGACCTCTGCTCCATATGTTTATCTAATTCCCTCTTATTAGAACATAAGAGAAGCCAATGTTGGATCAGGCCAATGGC
>NW_015173820.1:56147-59045 GCF_001447785.1 Gekko japonicus
AGGAAAGGTTAAAGCGCTTACGGCTCTTTAGCTTGGAGAAACGACGGCTGAGGGGTGACATGATTGAGGTTTATAAGATTATGCATGGGAAAGAGCAGGTAGAGAAAGAGGTACTTTTCTCCCTTTCTCACAACACAAGAACTCCATGAAATTGCTGAGCGGTCAGGTTAGAACAGATAAAAGGAAGTACTTCTTCACCCAAAGAGTGATTAACACATGGAATTCACTGCCACAGGAGGTGGTGGCGGCTACAAGCATGGATGGCTTCAAAAGGGAATTAGATAAGCATATGGAGCAGAGGTCCATCAGTGGCTATGAACCACAAGGTATAAATAGGGACTCTGGGGCAAGTGATGCTCTGTCTTCTTGATGCTTGGGGGGGGGTCAACAGTGGGAGGGCTTCTAGTGTTCTGGCCCCACTGGTGGACCTCCTGATGGCACCTGGTATTTCTGGCCACTGTGTGACACAGAGTGTTGGACTGGATGGGCCTTTGGCCTGATCCAACATTGGCGTCTCTTATGTTCTTATGTTGTTATGTTAACCGGGTTTGATTCCCCACTCCTCCACTTGCACCTGCTGGATGACCTTGGGCAAGCCATCGTTCTGACAAGAGCTGTCCTTGAAAAAGAGCAGTTTCTGTCAGAGCTCCCTCAGCCCCACCTGCCTCGCAGGGTGTCTGTTGTGGGGAGGGGACAGGGAAGGAGTTTGTAAGCCGCTTCAAGTGAAGGGCGGGGTGTAAATCCAATCTCCTTCTTCTCCTTCTTCGTAATGTGTGGATGGAGCCTCTGAGCTGAGGCCCCTCTGGACTGAGCGTCTCGAAACGAAAGGGGCCTTCTCTCGTGCAGCTCTTGCTCATGCCAGCAAGGTCTGCGCGGCAGAATTTCCTGGTGGATTGTGTCCAGTGCTCCCTCTAAGCTTTGGAGTCTTTTGAGCAAAAATCCCACTTTGTGAGCCACTGGCTTTAAAGTTGAGAGTGAGCGATTTGGCTCCTGCATCAATCAGTTTGCTCTGGAGCCATCCCTTCCTGAGCTGAGACAGAAGTGCGTGAGCCGGAGGCTAAAAAACTGTGAGCTGGCTCACACTAACGCAGCTTAGAGGGAACACGGGTTGTGTCCAGTGGAAACAGAATGACTCGGGCAAAAGCCCAGAGCTGGAGAAACCGATGCTCCCCTTGAGTTTTTATCTCTGCTCTCAGCCTGAAATACAAAGTGATGAATCATCCCTTCTTGGACCTTAAAATAGACGGTTGGATTTTTTTGGGTTTTTTGTTAAAAGGATACATTTCGGAAGAACCCGTCTTCTCTGTCTTGGGATCTGTCTCCATTCAGAATTCTGAGGTCACAGGGAGGTAAATAACGGAATGCAAAGCGGAAAGTTTGCTGACAACTTAAGAGATGGTTGTTCCAAAACACACGACTGGGACAGAATGTCAAGAGAGAAATGTGCCTCGGGGAGAGGCCGTGGCTCAGGGGTAGAGCCTCTGCCTGGCATGCAGAAGGTCCCAAGTTCAATCCCCGACATCTGCAGTTAAAAAGGACCAGGCAGGAGGTGATGAGAAAGACCTCAGCCTGAGACCCTGGAGAGCTGCTGCTAGTCGAAGTAGGAAATACTAACCTTGATGGACCAAGGGTCTGATTGAGACAAAGAAAATCAGAAGAGCCCTGCTGGATCAGGTCAGGGGCCCATCTAGTCCAGCCTCCTGTCTCACACAGTGGCCAACCAGTTCTTCCGGAGGGCCAACAACAGGGCAGAGAGGCCGAGGCCTTCCTAAGGACAACAGAAGAGCCCTGCTGGATCAGACCAGTGAGGATCCATCTAGTCCAGCATCCTGTCTCACACAGTGGCCAACCAGTTCCTCTGGAGGGCCAACAACAGGGCATAGAGGCCGAGGCCTTTCCCTGATGTTGTCTCCTAATTCTTGAATTCAGAGAATTACTGCCTCTGAACATGGAGGTTCCCCTCATTCCCCATGGCTAGTAGCCATTGATAGACTTATCCTCCATGAATCTATCTTATCCCCTTTTAAAGCTGCTTATTCCTGTGGCCATCACTACATCCTCTGGCAGTTAATCCCACAATCTAATCACTTGGCGCGTAAAGAAGTATTTCCTCTTGTCCGTCCTGAACCTATGGCCCTTCGGCTTCCTCAGGTGGCGTCGCCCTGCTCCACCAGCAGTGATAACAGATTACTGAGTAACGGCAGCGGACAGAGAGAAGGACGGAGGCCAGAAATGCGGAGCTGGAAGCACGAAGACGGTTGGTAACCCAACAGGGGAGGGCCTATTCGCAAGGAAAAAACACATTCCAGCCAATTTTCCAGAGAGCCCTGGCTCCCCTCCAGCTACGTGGAAAGTTTGGTTTCATTTATGAGGCCGTTTTACTGGGGACTTGTGCGTCCCACCATCGTCCCCGGCCAATGGCACCCAGGTGGCTCTGGAAGGGAGAAGCCTCCAGAGAGGCAAGAGGGAAAGGCGGAAATGCTGGATTCACACAGTCAAAAGCAGCAGCCCACAAAACGGATCTGTAGGGAGGTTTACAAAACTATGCCTGGGATAGAGCAGGCAGAGAAAGAAGCACTTTTCTCCCTTTCTCAGGAGACTAGAATTCGTGGGCACTCCACGAAATTGCTCAGCAGTCGGGTTAGAACAGAGAAAAGGAAGCACTTCTTCACTCGATGGGTGCGTTCAGACGGGGCATTTGCAACGGTATAGGTGCCGGTTGGAATCGGTGTACTTACTGGCGTTCACACGGCGAACATCTGCCTTCCGTCCCTAACCATTGTAAAGAGCTTTAAACCGTTGTATTCTGCCACTAGGTCCCCAAGTGGTGGTATCCTGAGTGCAACGGTTGTAATCGGTTTACCGCCCCCCCCCCCGTCTGATGGCTCTCAAAGAGTG
>NW_015173820.1:60072-62190 GCF_001447785.1 Gekko japonicus
AAGCGGAGGCTGGACGACCATCTTTTGGGTATGTTGTAGGTATGTAGGGCTATCTTTCAGCTATGCTCCTGCAGAGTGCAGGCGGTTGGACTAGATGACCTGCAAGGTCCCTTCCAGCTCCAACGTTCTATGATTCTATGAGGGCCAGATCTGACATAAATGAGACCTTGTTGGGCCGGGCCATGTGTGTCAGAAAAGGTAATGCCAGGTAGTAGAGATATAAACTTTATAAAGAAACACAAATGGGTTTGTTATTTTTGCTTAAAATAAAAACATGCTTAAAACATGAGCACTCTTGCAATGTTTTGTTTATTTATCAGTGTCTGATGACTGACACCTCTTGCTCTGAATTATTGCATCAAAATGTCTGGGCTGTTGCAATCTTGAATATGCTGTTCAGGTGTGTCTCTGTAAGCTGCAAACCTACAATGACACAGCAGAGGACAGCCAGTGCCACTGATGTCCTGACATGTTTGACACTCCTGGTCTAGATGAAGCACTCTGTTGGTGACAGAGATGCTCTGTATTCTTGGTGTGGAGGGGCAACAGTGGGAGGGCTTCTGGAGTTCTGGCTAGGGGTGCCAGCCTCCAGGTGAGACCTGGGGATCCGCCGGAATTACAGCTCATCTCCAGACTACAGAGATCAGTTCCCCTGGATAAAATGGCTGCTTTGGGGAGTGGAAAATATGGCATCGTACCCCACTGAAGTGCCAATCCTCCCCAGGCTCCATCCCCAAATCCCCAGGAGTTTTGGAGCCCTACCCCCCTGTAATGTACTGTCGCCATTACCACGTGTAGTGCATTCAGCCTGACATGCCCGGAGTTTTTTAGCCTCCAGCTCACACATTTTTGTCTCAGCTCAGGCAGGACGGCTCCGAAGCAGACTTATTGATGCAGTCGCCAAATTGCTTGCTCACAACTTTCATGCCGGTAGCTCACAAAGTAGAATTTTTGCTCACGAGACTCCACAGCTTAGAGGGAGCAACCCTAGGCCTGGCCCCACTGCTGGACCTCCTGAGGGCACCTGGGTATTTCTGGCCACTGTGTGACACAGAGTGTTGGACTGGATGGGCCATGGGCCTGTTCCAACATTGCCTTCTCTTATGTTCGTTCGGATAAGCATCTGGAGCAGAGGTCCATCAGTGGCTCTTAGCCACAAGGTATAGACAGGAACTCTCGGTCTGGGGCAAGGGATGCTCTCTATTCTTGGTGCTTTCGGGGGGCAACAGTGGGAGGGCTTCTAGTGTCCTGGCCCCACTGCTGGACCTCCTTAGGGCCCCTGGTCTTTTTGGCCACTGTGTAACACAGAAGAGTGTTGGACTGGAGGGGCAATTGGCCTGATCCAACATTGGCTTCAATTATGTTCTTATAAGAGGGAATTGGATAAGCATCTGGAGCAGAGGTCCATCAGTGGCTCTTAGCCACAAGGTATAGACAGGAACTCTCGGTCTGGGGCAAGGGATGCTCTCTATTCTTGGTGCTTTCGGGGGGCAACAGTGGGAGGGCTTGTGGTGTCTTGGCCCCACTGCTGGACCTCCTGATGGCCCCTGGTACGTTTGGCCACTGTGTGACAGAGTGTTGGACTGGAGGGGCCACGGGCCTGATCCAACATTGGCTTCTCTCTTGTGTCCTTATGACAGGGTGTCCTGTGGGAATATCTGCTTGCCCAAAACGGTTTTCTCTCTGCTTTGGCTGATCTCAGCCCGGCTGGGTTTCCTCAAAGGCAGGGGTCTCTGGTCTTTCTAAGCCTGTGGGCACCGTTGGAATTCTGACACAGCACAGTGGGCTGAGGCACAAAATGGCTGCCGCGGCTAACCTTCAATCACACCGCAAAGATCCCCGTCTTGTAACGGTCACTGCTGCTGTCAAATCCGCACAGCCCATCGAAGCTCCAGCGGCCGATCAAAAGCCTTGCTGGGCAAAAGAGCCACTTGGCTTTGCCCACTTTCCGAAAACACGTGGTGGGCACCAGAAAAGGTGTCAGCGGGCTCTCCTCCTTTGGAGGTTTTGAAGAAGAGGCTAGGGGGCCATCTGTCAGCAAGGCTGATTCTGTGAACTTGTGCAGATCGCAAGAAACGGGGGGGGGGGGATCAGTAGGGGGGACCTTAGTGTATTGTT
>NW_015173820.1:62410-68567 GCF_001447785.1 Gekko japonicus
CTTTAAGACCAAGTTTTATCCAGGTACAAGCTCTCCCTCCTCTGTGAGGACACTGCGCGTCCCCCCCCCCCCCCCAATAGCTAGCAATCCAAAACGGTCCAGTGGCGCCTGAGCGGTGGGTGTTGCCTTCTGACACACTTCCAGTGATGTCAGGGGGTGTGGCACATGCAAATGAGTTGTGCTAATGAGCTCCTGCACCTGTTTTTCTACGAAATGACCCCTGCACCCAGGGAAATGCCAATCGTCACTTCGGGGGTCAGGAAGCAATTGTTCTCCAGGCCAGTTTGGCCGGGAATCCTGGAGGGTTTTTTGCCATCTTCTGGGCATGGAGCAGGGGTCACTGTGTGTGTGTGTGTGGGGGGGAGGTATTTGTGACTTTCCTGCATTGTGCAGGGGGTTGGACTAGATGACCCCGAGGGTCCCTTCCAACTCTACGATTCTGTGGTGCCCACGGGACCTCCGCTCAGGGACAGCCCAAGGGTTTTGGGCACAGCAGGCAAATGATGAGTTCCGTCCCCCTTTAATAAGTGAAACCGAGATCCCTGCCCTCCCCAGATATTTGAGGACTCTGCTTGCCTGCTTGCGTTGTTACATTATAAGCCTCCGGAGCTGGATGAAGTTTGATTCCTGTCCAGTTAATAAGAACGGGCCAGTCTGTATCAACATGGCTACTGGAATCCTGGGGGGCAGCTGGCTGCAGATTTCTGCCTTCCTTGTTCTGGCCCTCATTAGTTCTGAGAAATCGAAAGAGCAGCCAGCCGCCCCCTACGATGGAAACGCGGCTAAAGAGAAAGAAGTTTTAAGTCCTGATTCCTCCACTCCAAACACAGACATGAGAAGGAGGAGGAGGAAGAGGAGGAGATTGGATTCCTACCCCGCCCTTCACTCGGGAGTCTCAGAGCGGCTCACAAACTCCTTTCCCTTCCCCTCCCCACCACAGACACCCTGGGAGGCAGGCGGGGCTGAGAGAGCTCTGGCAGAAACTGCTCCTTTTTCAAGGACAGCTCTTATAGGAACTGTGGCTTGCCCAAGGTCATCCAGCAGCTGCAAGTGGCGGAGTGGGAAATCAAACCCGGTTCTCCCAGATTAGAATCCATGCACTTCACCACTCGGGTGTCAAAGCAGCCCAGGAGAGGGATTCTGCACAGCTTGGGGGGGTAGGTTAAGGTTGCCAGCCTCCAGGTGGGTCCTGGAGTTCTCACAGAACCACAGTTGCTCTCCAGAGATGAGTTCCCCTGGACAAAACGGCCGCTTTGGAGGGTGGACTCTCCGGCATCACATCCCGGCTGGGCTCCCTCCCACATAACTGTCCCTCTTGTTGTTGTTCAGTCGCACAGTCGAGTCCGACTCTTTGCGACCCCATGGACCAGACCACGCCAGGCCTTCCGGTCTTCCGCCGTCCTCTGAAGTTTGCTCAACTTCATGTTCGTTGCATCTCTGACACCGTCTAACCATCTCATCCTTTGCCTTCCCCGTCTTCTTTGACCTTCAATCTTTCCCAGCATCAGGGTCTTCTCCAGTGAGTGCTCCCTTCTCATTGGGTGGCCAAAGTATTTGAGCTTCAGTTTCATTATCTGGCCTTCCAGGGAACAGTCAGGGTTGATTTCTTTTAGGATTGACTGATTTGATCTCCTTGCAGTCCAAGGGACTCTCAAGAGTCTTCTCCAGCACCATCGTTCAAAAGAATCTATTCTTCAGCGCTCGGCCTTCCTTATAGTCCAACTCTCGCAGCCATACATGACTACTGGGAATACCATGGCCTGGACCATGCGGACTTTTGTTGGCAGGGTGATGTCTCTACTTTTTATCATGCTTTTTAGGTTCGCCATCGCTTTCCTCCCTGAGACGCCGATAATTTCCAAAGCCAGAGTTAGCAAACGTAGGCCAAGGCCATGCCGTGGATTCGTGCTACCCTCTAGAGGCCACGAGGCTTAACAGACGCACATTGCAGACAGTAGTGTGTATTTCAGACTACACAGAGGTCACTCAGTTGCGGCTGCCATCTTTTGGTCACATGATGAGAAGACGAGTCACTGGAAAAGGGACTATACAGCCTCTGTATTTTAGTGTATTTCTTTTTTCAGAATAGCAGATTAGAATACTGAGTGTATACAAGGAATATTGGAATGTTTGGCTGACATAATACGACACCCATCTCGAAAAAAGGGGGGGGGGAATGCCATTAAGTGACCTCATAAGAACATCAGAGAAGCCAGTGTTGGATCAGGCCAATGGCCCATCTAGTCTGACACTCTGTCACACGGTGGCCAAAAATACCAGGTGCCCTCAGGAGGTGTGAATGGAGAGTCTCAGTCTTATTTTGACATATTTATCGCTTTACAACGGTTGTTGACCCTATAACCTTAGCTTGTTCTTTAGTTTTGCCTTCGCCTATGTGAAGGGGAAATTAACATTTCCAGGCATATGGGCAGAAAAATGAACTCAAGCTAGGAGCGTTTTGAAAGCTTGGGGCCCAATACTGAATTATGTCATTACATCCCATGCAGTCCTTTTTTCCGTGATATTTTAACAAACAAAAGGGAAGGGAAATATGGGAAGATGGCTGTCAGCTATTTAAGGTCTAGGCTGATCTTTTATTTCCCTCCCATTGCAGGGACTAAAACCCTGGGTACCACCAGAGGTTAAAGCTGCAAAGTCTGGGATGTGAAATTCCGGGAGATTTGGGAGTGGATGCTGGGGAGGGCAGCCGAGGAGAGGGGAGAGACCTCACTGGGGTCTATCAGGGGTCATTTTGTAGAAAAAGAGGTGCAGGAGCTCATTAGCATAATCTGTCCTCGCAGAGGAGGGAGAGCTTGTACCTGAACAAAACCTGGTCTTAAAGGTGCCACTGGACTGTTTTGGATTGCTAGCTATGGGGGGGGGGACATGCAGATCTGTCCTCACAGGGGAGGGAGAGCTTGTGCCTGAATAAAACTTGGTCATAAAGAAAAAGAGGTGCAGGAGCTCATTAGCATAATCTGTCCTCGCAGAGGAGGGAGAGCTTGTACCTGAACAAAACCTGGTCTTAAAGGTGCCACTGGACTGTTTTGGATTGCTAGCTATGGGGGGGGAAACATGCAGATCTGTCCTTGCAGAGGAGGGAGAGCTTGTACCTGAATAAAACTTGGTCTTAAAGGTGCCAGTGGACTGTTTGGGACCGGGGGGCAGGCTCTGCTTCTTACCTGGCTGCTTCTTGCTCTGACGGAGGGCTGCTGGGAGCAGGGGGTGGGGCTTGTTGCATGTGCCCGCCCACTGGGCTCTTTACTGCCGGAGCTCTGCTCCTCTGCGCTCCTGCAGGAAATGACCCCTGGGGAACCCAAAGTGGCTGACAGCACATAGAGAAAAAACAACCGCAGAAGAGAGAGGAGGCTTCCAATGGTCAAGGAGGCCTGTTAAAGATTAGCCAGATCGACATCTGACTTTCAGGTTAAAAACCAAAGGACCAGAGGCTTTTGGCCTACACTTCTGGGCAACTGCAAACTTTGTACACTTGCACACAAAGAGAACCAACTCAGCAGGATACATGAAGCTGCCTTATACTGAATCAGACCTTTGTCAATCAAGGTCAGTATTGTCCACTCAGACTGGAAGCGGATGTCCGGGGTCTCAGGCCTTTCACATTACTTACTGCCCGGATCTTTTTTAGTTGGAGATGCCAGGGATTGAACCTGAGACCTTCTGCATACCAAGCAGAGGCTCTTCCACTGAGCCACACCCCACGGTTTTCTCCTGTGCCTCCCCTGTCAGTTAGCCTATACATCTGCGTAGTCAATGTTCCCTCTAAGCTGAGTTAGTGGTCACAGTTTTTACAGTTTTTTAGCCTGTGGCTCACATATTTCTGTCTTAGCTTGGGAAGGATGGCTCCAGAGGAGACTGACTTATGCAGTGGCCAAACCGCCCTCTTGCAACTTTAATGCCAGTAGCTCTCAAAGTAGAATTTTTGCTCACAAGACTCCACAGCTTAGAGGGAACATGCACTGTTCCCTCTAAGGAGAGTTAGTGTGAGTTTGCTCACCGTTTTTTAGCCTCCGGCTCACATATTGTTGCCTCAGCTCAGGAAGGAGGGCTCCAGAGTAAACTAATTTATGCAGGAGTCAGATCACTTGCTCACAACCAGGAGTCATTTCGTAGAAAAAGAGGTGCAGGAGATCATTAGCATAACTTATTAGCACAACTTATTTGCCTATGCCTAACAGAGGAGGGAGCGCTTGTACCTGAAGGCGGGCCGGGCCAGGGGCTCTGCAACTTACCTGGCTGCTCTTGCTCTTCGTGGCCCAACTGAGGGCTGCTGGGAGCAGGGGGCGGGGCTTGTTGCATGTGCCCGTCCTCTGGACCCCTTACTGCCGGAGCTCCGCTCCTGTGCGCTCCCGCAGGAAATCACCCCCAGCTCACAACTTTAATGCCAGTAGCTCACAAAGTAGATCTTTTGGCTCACAAGACTCCACAGCTTAGAGGGAGCTTGGCTGTGTATCCACGGAAAACATTCTTAATACCAGCTGGAACCTCACAAAACAATAGGAGTGTCACCCACCAGGCAAGACCTGGAGATCTCCTGGAATTACAACATGAGAACATAAGAGAAGCCAGAGTTGGATCAGGCCACAGGCCCATCCAGTCCAACACACTGTGTCACACAGTGGCCAGAAATACCAGCTGCCATCAGGAGGTCCAGCAGTGGGGCCAGGACATTAGAAGCCCTCCCACCGTTGACCCCCCCCAAGCACCAAGATGACAGAGCATCACTTGCCCCAGAGCCCCTATCTATACCTTGTGGCTAATAGCCACTGATGGACCTCTGCTCCATATGCTTATCTAATTCCCTTTTGAAGCCGTCCATGCTTGTAGCCGCCACCACTCCCTGTGGCAGTGAATTCCAAGTGTTAATCACTCTTTGGCTTGAGAAGTACTTCCTTTTATCCGTTCCTTTTATCCGCAATTTCATGGAGTGCCCACAAGTTCTTGTATTGTGAGAAAGGGAGAAAAGGACCTCTTTCTCTACCTGCTCTTTACACATCTCCTTAAAACAGAAATCAGTTACCGCGGAGAAAATGGCTGCTTCGGGGGGCGGCCTGCACACACCTCCACTCCCTGGGGGCCGTCACCAAATCTCCAGGAATTTCCCAACCAAGGGGTTTGAAGATCTCTGGGGATGTCAGCTGGACTCCAGACTACGGAAGCCAGCTCCCCTGGAGAAAATGGCTGCTTCGGGGGGGCGGACTCTATGGCATTGTACCCCACTAACGTGCCTCCCCAAATCCCACTTTCCCCAGACCAACGCTCCCTCCCAGCTGTGGAGTCCTGTGAGCAAAAATCCTACTTTGTGAGCTACCGGCCTTAACGTGGTGAGCCAGCGATTTGGCTGCTGCATCAATTAGCTTCCTCTGGAGCCATCCCTCCCTGAGCGAAGACAAAAATGTGTGAGCCGGAGGCTAAAACACTGTGAGCCGGCTCACACTCACTCAGCTTAGAACACTGCCCCAGACTCCGCCCCCTGATCGCCAGGAAGTTCTCCAACCTGGAGTGGGCAGTTCTAGGTATCATTTGGATTTTCTGGTTGGATTTTACTCTGCTGCTCCAGGCTCCGGGGCCATGAAATGCCATGGGTCTGGAACTGGGACTCCTGCCAACCTCTTTGGGAGCAACCCGTGGGGCAAACACATAGGGTTGCCAACCTCCAGGTGGACCCCCGGAGCTCTCCGCGGATTATAGTGCTAGATGACAGAGAGATCAGTGCTCCCGCCGGAGAAAATGGCTGCTTTGGAGGAGGGACTCTGTGGCATCGTGTTTTGCTGAGGTCCCTCTAGGGATGCCAGCCTCCAGGTGGGACCTGGGAAGCCCCCAGGATTACAGCTTATCTCTGGACCACAGAGCTCAGTTCCCCTGGAGAAAATGGCTACTTTGGAAGATGGACTCTGTGACATTATCTCTTGGTGAAGTCCCTCTAGGGATTCCAGCCTCCAGGTGGGGCCTGGGGATCCCTTAGGGTTGCCAGCTCCAGGTTGGGACCTAACTGGATATCTGGGGGTGGGGCCTGAGGAGTTTGGGGAGGGACTTCAGTGGGGTACGATGCCACAGAGTCCACCCTCCCAAAGCAGCCGTTTTTTCCCAGGCGAGGCGATCTCTGTCACCTGGAGATCGGCTGTAAGAGAGCGCAAGG
>NW_015173820.1:69023-76141 GCF_001447785.1 Gekko japonicus
ACACATTTTTGTCTTAGCTCAGGAAAGATGGCTCCAGGGCAAACTAATTTTATGCAGCAGCCAAACTTCCTGCTCACAACTTTCATACCAGTAGCTCACAAAGTAGAATTGCTGCTCACAGGACTCCACAGCTTAGAGGGAACATTGCATTAAACCTGTGAGCGAGCGATTTGGCTCCTGCATACATCAGTTTGCTCTGGAGCCACTCCTTCCTGAGCTGAGACAAAACATGTGTGAGCCGGAGGCTAAAAACTGTGAGCCAGCTCACACGAACTCAGCTTAGAGGGAACACGGGTTACCAAGCGGGAGTTGGCAACAGGAGCGCGAGGCCTTTCAAGCCTCCTCGGGCGGGCGTCGCCTAGCAACGGGAACCCGGCAGCGCAGCCAAAGGGGGGGCGGGGCGAGCCGCGCGCCTGCGCGCTACGCGCTTCCGGCTCTTAAGGGAACGTGGCCCTGGCGGCGAGAAGAGGCGGCTTCCGCCGGGCCGGAAGTGCGGACTGCGTCGGGGAGACGGGGAGGCGATGGAGCAGGCCGAGGCGCACAACGGCAGCGTGGCCGGGGAGGCTCCTTCGGCGGGGCCAGCCGGGGCCCGGCCGGCCGCCACCCCGGAGGGCATGGCCCTGGCCTACGGCAGCCTGGTGCTCATGGCCCTCCTGCCCATCTTCTTCGGGGCGCTGCGCTCCGTCTCCTGCGCCAAGGGGAAGGTGAGAGACCCGCGGCACTCCCCGCCACTGGAAGGGACGCCGGCTTTGGGAGGAGGCGGGGGGAGAGGAGCCGCTCGTGGACAGCAGCGGGGCCGCCTCCACGCAGCTGCCAGCCGGAGTCCAGAAAGAGCTGGAGCCTTTTAATGCCGCCCCTGGAAGGCAAAGATGGTTTTTTTAGTCTGGGGTCGAGGCCGGTTGGGCGAGAGGGAGAGGCTCGATGCTGCAGTGGTCCTGCCGGGATTAAAATGGCCCGTCTTTTAAAAGGGCTGCCCCGACAGAGTTTCACTGCCGCCTCTCTGGGATGAGTCCCTGTGCGGAACAAAACCCTGGAGGTGGGGAGGGGGCCATTGCAGAGAGGGGGCTTTTCTGCTCACGGAGAGTCGTTCCCCCTCCCTCTTCCCTTCTCTTCCCCACATCTGCTCTAAGCCAGTGCCCCTGTTAAAAGGGTTGGGCCACTTCCCCTATGAGGAAAGGTTAAAGCGCTTGGAGCTCTTTAGCTCGGAGCAACGACGGCTGAGGGGTGACATGATCGAGGTTCATAAAGATTATGCGTGGGATAGAGCAGGCCGAGAAAGAAGGACTTTTCTCCCTTTCTCACAAGAACTCGTGGGCACTCCATGAAATTGCAGTCTGGTTAGAAGAGATAAAAGGAAGTCCTTCACCCAAAGACTGGTTCACCTATGGAATTCACTGCCACAGGAGGTGGTGGCAGCTACAAGCATGGACGGCTTAAAGAGGGAACTGAATAAACATATGGAGCAGAGGTCCCTCAGTGGCTCTTAGCCACAAGGTATAGACAGGAACTCGGTCTGGGGCAAGTGATGCTCTGTCTTCTTGGTGCTTGGGGGTGGGGCAACAGTGGGAGGGCTTCTAGTGTCCTGGCCCCACTGCTGGACCTCCTGAAGGCACCTGGTATATTTGGTCACCATGTGACACACAGTGTTGGACTGGATGGGCCACTGGCCCGATCCAACATTGGCTTCTCTTATGTTCTTATAAGAGGGGACTGGATAAACATATGGAGCAGAAGTCCATCAGTGGCTATTAGCCACAAGGTATAGATAGGAACTCTCAGGCTGGGGCAAGGGATGCTCTGTCTTCTTGGTGCTTGGGGGGGCCAACAGTGGGAGGGCTTCTAGTGTCCTGGACCCACTGCTGGACCTCCTGATGGCACCTGGTATATTTGGCCACCATGTGACACACAGTGTTGGACTTGATGGGCCATTGGCCTGATCCAACACTGGCTTCTCTTATGTTCTTATTAAGGGGGAACGGGGTTTGCTGTCTGCCTCCCGCCCCTTTCTTGCTGAATTTTCACCCCTTGCCGTCCTCTTATGCCAAGCGAAGAGACCCAAGAGGGCAGGTGTGGAGAGCACATGAACAGGGGAAGGTATCTAGGGCAAGGCTATCTTAGGTATTCCGACAAGGGCGCATGGTGGGATGGACTCATATGCAACATGCATGGACGGCATGCGCCCATTCCTCCAAGGCAGCTTCCCCCAGGTAACTTTGGCGCGCTCTCCCCACGAACAGCGTTTGGGTCCAATTCCCCCATGCACCCCTGTTGGAATGTCAAGGGCATCCTGCTGTAGACCCCTCCCTTTGCTGTTGTGGCTTTCAACGTTCTGTTCAGTGAGGTGAGGTTACAGCCAATGCTCCCTCTAAGCTGTGGAGTCTTATGAGCAAAAATTCTACTTTGTGAGCTACCGGCAGTAAAGGTGTGAGCGAGCGATTTGGCTGCTGCAAAAACTAGTTTGCTCTGGAGCCGTCCTTCCTGAGCTAAGGCAAAAATCTGTGAGCCGGAGGCGGAAAAAACTGAGCCGGCTCACACTGACTCACCTTAGAGGGAACACTGGATTGACAGGATCTCTCCCCACGCAGGTGGCCTCTAGGTTTTCCCCTTTTGTTTACTGCCTTCCCCATACGTGATGACAGTTCCCCACCACGCCTGTTGCAGTGTGGTGGAATGTGCTGCATTCCACAAGGCTTTGACTTAAGGCCTTGGCTTTCCTCCCGTATTTATGGAAGCTCTCAAGCGCTTTCTTTGTCTCATTCCGGAGCCTGGAAATTCTGGCAGGTTCCCCCAAGGGGCTTCACCCAGGAAGTTGATATGCGCTCTAGGGATTCAGTGCCCCTAATTTTCTTTTTGCTTCTCTTTCTGCAGAAAGGGAGTATCAGTGGCTAGTCTGGCCACAAAGTATAGATGGAAGAATCAGTCTGGGGTCGTGATGTTCTGTCTTCTTGGTGCTTGGGGGGCAAGAGTGGGAGGGTTTCTAGAGTTCTGGCCCCGCTGGTGGACTTCCTATTGGCCCCTGGGTTTTGCCCGTTGTGTGACACAGAGTGTTGGACTGGTGGGGCCATTGGCCTGATCCAACATGGTTTCTCTTATGTTCTTATATGGAGCAGAGGTCCATCAGTGGTTATTAGCCAGAAGGTATAGAGGGAACGCGCCATTTGGAGCAGTGATGCTCTGTCTTCTTGGTGTTTGGGGGGCAAGAGTGGGAGGGCTTCTGGAGTTCTGGCCCTGCTGGTGGACCTCCTGATGGCCCCTAGGTTTTGGCCACTGTGGGACATAGAGTGTTGGGCCGGATGGGCCATTGGCCTGATGCAAGCTCTCTTATGTTCTTACGATTTAAAGGAACAGGCTTTGTTCTTAGTGAAGCAGATCTGGCCCATTTTCCAAAATCATGTCCCCCTCCCACTGCCTTGGGAGTTGCCTTTGGGAGGGGCTGTGGCTCAGTGGAAGAACATCTGCTTGGCATGTAGAAGGTCCCAGGTTCAGTCCCCGGCCTCTCCAGTTAAAAAGGACCAGGCGGTAGGTGATGGAAAAGCCCTCCGCCTGAAACCCTGGAGAGCTGTCAAGAGGGGCCGTGGCTCAGTGGCAGAGCCTCTGCTTGGCATGCAGAAGGGCCCCGGTTCAATCCCCGGCATCTCCAGTAAGAAGTATCAGGTAGGAGGTGATGTGAAAAACCTCTGCCTGAGACCCTGGAGAGCTGTCAAGAGGGGCCGTGGCTCAGTGGCAGAGCCTCTGCTTGGCATGCAGAAGGGCCCCGGTTCAATCCCCGGCATCTCCAGTAAGAAGTATCAGGTAGGAGGTGATGTGAAAAACCTCTGCCTGAGACCCTGGAGAGCTGTCAAGAGGGGCCGTGGCTCAGTGGCAGAGCCTCTGCTTGGCATGCAGAAGGGCCCCGGTTCAATCCCCGGCATCTCCAGTAAGAAGTATCAGGTAGGAGGTGATGTGAAAAACCTCTGCCTGAGACCCTGGAGAGCTGTCAAGAGGGGCCGTGGCTCAGTGGCAGAGCCTCTGCTTGGCATGCAGAAGGGCCCCGGTTCAATCCCCGGCATCTCCAGTAAGAAGTATCAGGTAGGAGGTGATGTGAAAAACCTCTGCCTGAGACCCTGGAGAGCTGTCAAGAGGGGCCGTGGCTCAGTGGCAGAGCCTCTGCTTGGCATGCAGAAGGGCCCCGGTTCAATCCCCGGCATCTCCAGTAAGAAGTATCAGGTAGGAGGTGATGTGAAAAACCTCTGCCTGAGACCCTGGAGAGCTGTCAAGAGGGGCCGTGGCTCAGTGGCAGAGCCTCTGCTTGGCATGCAGAAGGGCCCCGGTTCAATCCCCGGCATCTCCAGTAAGAAGTATCAGGTAGGAGGTGATGTGAAAAACCTCTGCCTGAGACCCTGGAGAGCTGTCAAGAGGGGCCGTGGCTCAGTGGCAGAGCCTCTGCTTGGCATGCAGAAGGGCCCCGGTTCAATCCCCGGCATCTCCAGTAAGAAGTATCAGGTAGGAGGTGATGTGAAAAACCTCTGCCTGAGACCCTGGAGAGCCCCTGCCAGTCTGAGTAGACAGTACTGACTTTGATGGACCGAGGGTCTGCTTCAGTAGAAGGCCGCTCGATGCGTTCATTACAGTGCTGTGTTTGATGTGCCTTAGGGCAGTTTCGCTGAGGGCGGACGGGAACAGAACGAGGCCACCGACTGACGTGTTCACAGCTAAGAGGCCGAGGCAGGAAGCAGAGCCCCTCCTCTGGGTTCCTGAATGCCGTGGCCAGCTGTGGGTTTGCAGGCACAGTTTCATAAGCGTTCGGCTTTGCATAGAGCTGTGCTGGAGGAGGTCTTTTGCAGGGCGCCTGCCGTCCTCACTGGTGGAGCCCTTCGCCCGGCTTTTGTCGGCAGTCCCAAGGCAAGGCAGGGCAGAGTGGTGGGTGGCGAGAGCCCCAGGTGATCGGGAGCATCACTTGCGTAGCTCAGCCCTGACCCTTCCTGCCTGATTTCCTGCCTTGACCTCTCCCGCTTTCCTCCGAAGGCCAAGCGTTCCCTGCTTGGTTACCTGGAGGGAATCTCCCCCCCCTTTCACACTCTCTGTTCTCGGGCCTGGTTGAACAACGTAGCAGGAGCAGGGGGCTGGCTGCAAAAGGTGCTTTTCACTCTCCCGTCGGCACCCCCTGCCCTCCTTTTGGTGTCGTGGTTAATTGCGCGGACTCTGATCTGGAAGAACCGGGACTGATTCCCCACTCCTCCACTTGCACCTGGCTGGATGACCTTGGGCAAGCCGTAGTTCTGATAAGAGCTGTCCTTGAAAAAGAGCCGTTTCTGTCAAGAGCTCTCTCAGCCCCACCTACCTCACAGGGTGTCTGTTGTGGGGAGGGGAAGGGAAAGGAGTTTGTGAGCCGCGCTGAGACTGCAAGTGAAGGGCGGGGTATAAATCCAATCTTCTTCTTCCTCCTCCTCCTCCTCTTCCTCTTCTTTTTGAAGGCTGTTGCTTCAGCTGGCTGTGTGCTTTGGCCTGTGGCAACTTTGTGAAACGAGAGACACAAAGATGTGCGAGGCAGAGCCGAGCTCTGGGGAAGCCAGTCCGCCTTTCGAGACTGAACCTGGTCCAGTGTCTGATGGATGTGCCATCTGTCTAGCTGGTGCGTCCTAAATCCCCGCTGTTTCGCTGCAGGTGGAGAGTCCCAGTGAAAGGCTGCTTGGGCTAGTCTGATGTTCAGGCGTTTCAGTGTCCTGGACTCTCTTTGCATCCTGTTCTCTCTCCCCCCCCCACCCCCGCCTCGAGAACGTGAGCTAATACCAGGCCAATTTCTCCCCCAGAATGCCTCAGACATGCCGGAGACCATCACCAGCCGAGACGCCGCCCGCTTCCCTATCGTTGCCAGCTGTACCCTCCTGGGCCTCTATCTCTTCTTCAAAGTAAGTATTGGCAGCTTACCCAGGAGCATCCATTTCACCGGGCAAGGAGTGCCCTTCCAAGGAAGGCCTCTGGCAGACGCTTCCCCCCCCCCCTCCAGGGGGGGGGTTGTAGCTGACTGGTCTGAGGCTTGTCCTGGAACTCAGAGCATTATAGCCATTGCAGACAACGGGCTTGTTGAGGTGCCGTTGCTCAGTGGCAGAGCCTCTGCCTGGCATGCAGAAGGTCCCCGGTTCAGTCCCCAGAATCTCTGGTTAGAATGAACCATGCACTAGCGATCTGTGCAAGACCTTGATTTGAGACCCTGGAGAGCTGTCAAGAGGGGCCATGGCTCAGTGGAAGAGCCTCTGCTTGGCATGCAGAAGGTCCCAGGTTCAATCCCTGGCATCTCCAGTTGAAAGGACCAGGCAGGAGGTGATGGGAAAGACCTCAGGCTGAGACCCTGGAGAGCTGTAAAGAGAGGCTGTGGCTCAGTGGAAGAGCCTCTGCTTGGCATGCAGAAGGTCCCAGGTTCAATCCTCAGCATCTCCAGTTAAAAGGAGCAGGTTCAGTGCTCTCAGCTGTGGAGTCTTGTGAGCAAAAATCCCACTTTGTGAGCTACCGGCATTAAAGTGGTGAGCGAGCGATTTGGCTACGGCATCAATCAGTTTGTTTCCTGAGCGAAGTCAAAAATGTGTGAGCCAGAGGCTAAAAAACTGTGAGCTAGCTCACACTAACTCACCTTAGAAGGAACACTGGAGGTGGTGTGAAGAACCCCAGACTGAGACCCTGGAGAGCAGCTGCCGGTCTGAGTAGACGATACTGACCTTGACGGTCTGATTCAGTCAAAGGGAGTTTATATGTGTTCTCGTGTGCTCAAGCCATGGACAGCTGTAGCTTCTTGAGCGCCAGATCTCGAGCAGTATTGAGACCGGCTACGTGAAAGCGCTCACGGGCTCCAGGCTGGTCCTCTGGCTGAACTCCTGGCAAGATTGCTTAAGGTGACACAAACGCAGAAGTTGCTCCGCAGGGGCTCTGCACGCTCCTGACCGATGGCTGCACACGCCAGTCGTCTCCTCTTGGATACCGGTGGCCGGGCCTGAGCCTTGGATACTGGCGGCTGCAGTGTCGCTCTGTAGAGTTGTGAAGGCCTGGAAAAAAACCGGAAAAATTTGGGGAAAAAACAGTTTTTTTCCTGAAGCCTTTTTGTTTTTTTCCAAAAAATTGAAAAAAGAAAAGAAAAAAATTGATTA
>NW_015173820.1:76307-78785 GCF_001447785.1 Gekko japonicus
ATGGGGGGGTGGGAACGGTTTTTCCCCGTTTTTTTCCTGAAGCCTTTTTGTTTTTTTTCCGAAAAATTGAAAAAAGAAAAGAAAAGAAAAAAAATTGATTATGGAACGTTTTATTTTAACATGATGAGTAAAATATTTTAAGGCCAGGTGTTCAAATATTTTCCAAATCATTTCTAAAAAGTATATATATGGTATCAGATTGATCTAATTTCTGTGCACTGAGGACAAGCAAGTCCTAGGTTACAAACTGAACTCTCCAATGCAAGAACAAGATGCATTTCTTCCTTTAGGAGGTGCAATTGTCAGAAGAAAATAAGGTTTCAGTTTTGTTTTTGCATGTGGGTGGGTATTCTGTAATAATTGTTTGGATACACTCTATTTTTAATATGCTAGTTGTGATAATTTCATGCCGAGTAAAAATGTCCATAGTCATATTTTATGTTCCTAAAGTAACAGACTGACTTTCAAACTAGAAAAGACAAAAGAAATGCTAATGTAGCATTTTTTCCAATTTTTCCAAAAATTTCCGTTTTTTTCCGGGGGAAAAACGGGGTTTTTTCTGAGCTTCAAAATTTCCGGATATTTTACATCTCTAGCGCAGTGGCAGAGCCTCTGCTTGGCACGCTGCAGGTCCCCAGTTAAATCCTCGCATCTCCAACTAAAAGGACCAGGCAGTAGGTGATGTGAAAGACCTCTGTCTGAGACCCTGGAGAGCCATTGCCTGTCTGAGTGGATGATACTGACCCTGCTGGGCCAGCGATCTGGTTCAGTATCAGGCAGCTTCATATGTTCATCTGTCTCGGGGGCTCCGCTTGGTTCCAGCCAGGAGCAGAGGCACAGAAGAGGGAGCAGGTGGATACTTGGAGATGGCAAAAAACCTCGAAATGGCCGGACACGAATGAATCCCAGAATCCCAGAGTCAGAAGGGGCCACAGAGGCCATCCAGTCTAACCCCCTGCTCAGTGCAGGATCAGTCTAGAGCCGGGGTGTCAAACGTGCGGCCCGGGGGCAGGAGGAGGCCCTCAGAGGGCTTCCGTCAGGCCCACAGTGGAGCTGGCCATCTCCTGCTTCCGGTTCTTCTGCGGCCGCATCATAGCTTGCTTCGCCAGACTCTCTTAATCACTCAGCCATTTCGTGTTTCAACTCAGAACTCGGAGCATACAATTTCTGTGGTGAATGTCAATAAATCAAAAGTGGGTTTGCAGCTTACAGAGCTAATGTTTTGAGCATGTTTTTATTTTAAGTAAAAAAACAACCCTTTGTGTTTGTGTCCTTTATAAAGTTTATATCTCCGCTACCTGGCATTACATTTTATGACACACATGACGTGGCCCAACAAGGTCTCATTTATGTCAGATCCGGCCCCCGTAACAAAATGAGTTCGACACCCCTGATCTAGAGCATCCATGACAAGTGTTTGTCCCGCTAATTACGAAATTAAATGAGTCACATGGTGGTTCGGCTTGCTTCGTTGAGCAGTTCCTGTCGCCGGTGCTTACAGGTAGATTTCCACACACACGGAAGCTAATATTGTGTTGCGTGATTCTCCTGTCTCCCAATATATTGCACTGTTCATTTAAGTAGACGGAACAGGCATAGCTCAGTGGTGTGGTAGAGCATCTGCTTTGCATACAGGAAGTCCCGGTTCTATCCTTGGCGCTGATGGTTAAAAAAAGATCTTGAGTAAAGTTCAACAAAAACATTCTGGCGGAGCAAGGAATACATCGTGCGGCTTCCTCGGAAATCCCCAGATTGGTTCATTTCAGTTTTAAAAAAATCAGAAATGGATTCTTGCAGTCCGCTCTGACCACGTAAGAGGGACCTCTAGGGCTGGTCTTATAGCATGTGGGAGGCCCTGGAACTGAAAAGGGAAGGTCTAGCATGGGTGGCAGAACATCTGCCTTTTGTGTTTTTGTGTGACTCGGTGGCAGAACATCTGCTTAGTATGTTGAAGATCCCAAGTTCAATCCCCAGCATCTCCAGGTAAAGGATGTGGCAGGAGGTGATGTGGAAGACCTCTGCCTGAGACCTTGGAAAGCAGCTGCCGGTCTGAGTAGACAGTACTGTAGGACAAGGGAAAAAGGAATGTGGTTTCTGATATTTCCTCTGACACGTTTATATGCTGACAGCTGTCACTATGCCTTCAAAAGTTTAATTATAATCAATCTAGATCTTGGTACGTAACCTAGAATGTTCTGATTAGAGAAACGTAGAGTATATATTTTATAACTGCACTTTTTGTATATGAAGCTATATATTAAGGAAAAGCATTATTAAGAGGCCTCTGGGGATAGAATCAGGATGCAATAAGAACGGAATGCATATCCAAAATGTTGCAAGGACGCCAAAGGCGAAGTTGAAATGGAAATTGCAGCCCTTATCTAGAGATGTAAAATTTCTGGAAATTTTGAAGCTCGGGGAAAAAAACAGTTTTTTCCAGAAAAAAACAAATTTTCAGAAAAATTGAAAAAAATGCTA
>NW_015173820.1:79223-83717 GCF_001447785.1 Gekko japonicus
AATAAAATGTTCCATAATCAATTTCTTTTTTCAATTTTTCGGGGAAAAAAAAAAAAAGGCTTCCGGGGGGAAAAACGTTTCTCCCCCAAAATTCTTCCGTTTCCCCCCCGGGCCTTCACATCTCTACCCTTATCACCCGGCTCCCCAGAAACAAGGGAAAGGCGGACTAGCTTCACTAAGGTCAGAAAGGATCTCAGTGTTCCCTAATGTCCCCATTGCTCTGAAGAGCAGATAAGCAAATGCAGTCCCTGAGATACATGGCCAATAGTAAGGTTTCAAGTCAAGTGTTGCTTGTATACGTGATGTCTTTTGGGGCATAAGACCTTCTGTCCTTCCTGGTTATAGCAGAATACAGCTTTGGAACGGCCGAAGGGCTAAGGCACCCAGCCCCTGTATTCCCCCGTTTCAATGCATTAAACAGACATTCATCTAACTCGTTGGACTCCGATTGTGTGTTTCCAATTCGGCAGCGGGAGCACTCAGGCTGATTTGTGCATCAATACTGACCATGGATCGACGGTCTGATTCAGTAGGAAGTAGTTTCATGTGGTTTCCTTCAGTGAGTCCAGGCTGCTTCCTCTGAGGCTTTTCCATTGAGCATGTGGTGTGTTGGAGCAGAGATGTAAACATTCTAACCCGTTTTTTTCTGGGGAGAAAGCTGAAATTTTCAGAAAAATTGAATTTTTTTTTTGCTACATTAGCATTTCTTTTTTCTTTTCCAGATTGAAAGTCATTCTGTTACTTTAGGAACATAAAATATGACTATGGACATTTTTACTTGGCATGAAATCATCACAACTAGCATATTAAAAATATAGTGTATCCAAACAATTATTACAAACAGAATAAGAACATAAGAACCGCAGATGAAGCCCGGCTAGCTGCAATGTGTGTGTAATTAATGCTGCATGTTTGTCTTCCCTATCCCCACCAAATATTGTTAGTGAACAAAATATTGAACACCTTGTCTTAAAATATCTTATTCATCATTTTAAATTAAATGTTCCATAATCATTTTTTTCTTTTTTCAATATTTCCAATCTTTTTGGGAAAAAATTAAAAAGGCTTCAGGAAAAAAACGGGGGGAAACGGTTCTTTTCCAAATTTTTCCATTTTCTCTCAAGCGTTGGGTATCCTTGCCATTTGGCTTGTAGATAACTAGGTAAAAAGTAAAGGTCAAGGTTTACCCTGCTCGAAAGTCAGTCGAATCTGACTCTAGGGATGCGGTGCCCATCTCCGTTTCCAAGCCGAAGAGCCAGCGCTGTCCAAAGACGTTTCCGTGGTCGTGTGGCCGGCATGACTAGACGCCGAGGCGCGCGGAACACCGTTACCTTCCCACCGAAGTGGTACCTGTTTATCTACTTGCAGTTTCTTGCTTTCGAACGGCTTGGTTGGCAGGAAATGGGGCCAGAGACGGGAGTGCACTCCGTCACGCAGCACTCGGGTCTCGAACTGCCAAACTACTGACCTTCCGGTCTGCAGCTCGACGTCTTAACCACTTGAGCCACTGCAGCCCCTTATAGAAAACGAAGGCCTTTATAATTCCATAAACATGGCAAATACTGCCATTTTATATACTAAGTAAGTTATAGATGATGCTATTTATGTTACAGCAGTAAAATTAGGTTCGATAGGACAATGAGCGTTGCGTATATTTCAGTTTTCCTCCAGGATTTTCTCCCCCCCACCCCACCCCGGGAATTTTACATCTATGATAGCCACTGATGGACCCTTTCCTCCATTAATTTATCTAATTCCCCGTTTAAAGCCGTCTGTGCTATATCCTGTATCCTCTGCCAATGCATGCTAGAGTGGCTGCAAAGGTCAAAACTAACACCTTGAATTGGGCTTGGGACACAGAGGCTGGACGCAGAGTATTCCAGTGTTCCTTGAGTGTCCCCGGAGAGCGGTCTTTGAAGGCAGGGGTGGGTGGGCAGGCGGGGGAGGGGAGAAAACAGGCATGCAATAAAGGGGGGGGAGAACCCGGCCGAGGCGGTGATGAGGTACCCGCACCAGCCTTCCACTGATTTCCTCCAGCCCTGGCTAGTTGGGGGGGGGGGGGGGTTCTGGGGGGGGGGTTAGGCTACACTGCCAATGGAAGCTGGGGAAGCATCTGACGGCCAGCCCAAGCCTCCCAATAGGCGTAAGCCAACACATAAAAACACGTTAAAACCATATAAAATCATTACTACAATGTTACAACATATTAAGCGCTCTCGATGTTTCAGAATAATCTTCCATAAAGATGACGTCTCAAAGATGGTCCACCCAATCAGTGCTGTCGGTTCCACATGACACTGTCGTTCTCTCTTCCCAGGGCCAGTTGGTAACGATGGTAAAATAATGATGGTACGATAGTGGCGGCTCCTACTCAAAAGCCTGGCGGAAGAGCTCCGTCTTGCAGGCCCTGCGGGGCTGCGCAAGGTCCCGCAGGGCCCGGATCTCCTCCGGGAGCTCGTTCCACCAGGTAGGAGCCGCCACCGAAAAAGTTCTGGCCCTGGTAGCAGCCTGGCCTCCTTGGGGCCTGTAATTGTCAGGAGATGTTGCGTCCCCGACCGTAGTGCTCTCAGGGGAACATATGGGGAAAGGCGGTCCCTTAGGTATGTTGGATCCCGGCCATATAGGGCTTTAAAGGTAAGAACCAGCACTTTGAAGCAAATGGCTCTTTTTGTAGCAGGTACTCCTTTGCATATTAGGCGATACACCCCTAATGTAGCCAGTCCTCCAAGAGCTTACAATAGTTCCTGTAAGGAGAGCTCTGTAAGCTCCTGGAGGATTGGCTACATTAGGGGGTGTGGCCTAATATGCAAAGGAGTTCTTGCTACTAAAAGAGCCCTATCGGCAGCTAGTGCAGCGCTTTCAGCACAGGCCGGATGTGGTCCCGGCTAGGGAGACCCATCAACACCCTGGCTGCATTATTCTGCACCAGCAGCAGCTTCCGAATTTGCGGCAGATGGCAGCCCCATCTTCTGTACATATAAAAGAGTGTTCAGGCACAGAGAGTCTCTGATCTGTGGCTTTGCTGATGCAGCGGCACTGGCAGGGATTGAACCTGGGACTTCCTGCATGCCAAGCAGACGGCCCGCCACTCCGCCACAGTCCCTCCCCATACAGGAAGCCGCCTTATACTGAATCAGAGCCTCCGTCCATCAAGGTCAGTATTGCCTACTCAGACTGGCAGCCGCTCTTCAGGGACTCGGGCAGCGATAGGTCTTTCTCATCACCTCCTGCCTGGTCCTTAACTGAAAATTCCAGGGATCGAAGGTTGGGACCCTGAGCATGACAAGTGGGCGATCTACCCCTGAGCCACAGCCAGCCGTTCCCCGTCAGCTCATGGCCAAGCTGGGGTCTGAACCCGCCTTTTACACTGAGCTGGGTTTTGCGTGGTTCGGTAGCACCCCAGTGGAGAGAAAGAACGCTGCCGGCTGGGAGGAGCGGCAACTCTTCCCGTGCTTCTCGCAAAAGCTCTGGAGCCGAGTTGGGTTCCCCAATGATTCCGTCTCTTCTTGTTTGGAAGAGAAGAGTGAGAAGCGGTATTCCCTCCAAGCTGAGTGAGCGTGAGCCAGCACACCGTTTTTTAGCCTCCGGCTTACACATTTCTGTCTCCGCTCCGGAAGGAGGGCTCCAGAGCAAACTGATTTATGCAGTCGCCAAATTGCCGGCTCCCCACTTTAATGCCAGGAGCTCACAAAGTAGAATTTTTGCTCACAAGACCCCACAGCTTAGAGGGAGCATTGGTGAGAAGCGTCCTGAAACGGATGTGTAACGATTCCATGTTTTACTGTGTGTGTGTGTGTTTAAAAGTTTGGTTGGCATGGCTGTGTGAGGATAATCTAGAGTGCTGGACTCAAGCAAGTGATATGATTGGTGAGTGACAGAGGGGGGAGGGGGTTTGAGAGGGGGAGGGATTTTGGAATGGATGCTGTGTGGATGATTTGTATGTCTATCAGAAGTAGTTAATGATGACAGTTAAAGAGTTAGTGATATAACAGTTAAACAATTAATCAGTCAGAAGAGTGTGCTGTGTAAAAGCAGTTGCTATGAGTTAAGTGCTGTCTCTGAGTTTAAGGAGACTCATCCCTGTGAGGGAAAGATTGGGTTCTGTGTAGTAAAAGAGTTAAGCAGTTTGTTCGTTTTAAGGTCTGAGAGAGAGAAGTCTTGTGTGTGTTATGAAAAGTTAAAGCATAAAGAAACAGTAACCATATATGGACTAAGGAAAATATTGTTACAAAGTGACTTGCCCTGATCCCTGTCAATAAGAGGGAAGAGTGTGTGAACATCAAATAAATCTACTTTTATTTAAGACACAAGTTCTGAACGAAATTCTTCCCAGGAAACACATAGTCCTTCGAAAGCCCAGACCCTGGGTCACAATACCAAAACCAGTAGGAAAAATATTATAGAAAAAGGTTGGGAAAGCCTAAATTTCCCTGGTGGCAGCCAGAATACCCTACAGAGTAAAACTGAAAGAACAATTTAAAGTAAAACTAGACC
>NW_015173820.1:84036-84235 GCF_001447785.1 Gekko japonicus
TAGACCTCCGACACTGTGATCAGTCCCTTCTGTGTCTCATCACCCCACCGGGATGCCCTGTTTAGAAACCGAATGTGGCAGCCGTTTTTGCAGAAAAGCTTACAGTTAATTTTTTTTTTAATCTTTTGATTTATTAATCGCTCGATCCTTGCAGAGCTGCTGGCTCTGAGCGATTTACAGTTACTCATGTATTCACAAG
>NW_015173820.1:84496-84656 GCF_001447785.1 Gekko japonicus
CAGAACTATGGCTTGCCCGAGGTAATCCAGCCAGGTGCAAGTGGAGGAGTGGGGAATCAAACCCGGTTCTCCCAGATTAGAGTCCGCGCACTTAACCACTACACCAAACTGGCGATTTTGCAACCCTGACCTCAGTGCTCTCTGGGGGATATACGGGGAA
>NW_015173820.1:85023-89221 GCF_001447785.1 Gekko japonicus
CGCACCGACCCCCCAGTCCATTTTAGTTGTTGACCTGGCTGACCAGATAGACAATGCAGGTTGCAGCAGTACAAAAATTTATTCATACGATAACACAACATACTGTCCAAACCAAGCTTTTCACCCTTTTCCCAACATTGTGGTGCCCCCTTTGGCCCTGGTGCCTTAAGCACATGCCTAGTCTGCTTAATGGTTAATCCGTCCCTGCTTGAAGTGAATCCGGTACGCTGTTGGCAGCCAGTGCAATGCCTTCAGCACAGGCCGGATGTGCTCTCATATAGAGAGGCCCACCAGCCGCCCGGCTGCTGCATTTTGCACCCGCTGCAGTCGTCCAATGCTGTGATCAGTCCCTTCTCTCTCTTCACGTGGTTGCACACACGTCCCTTCCCCCCCCCAAGCAGGGAGGGAAGATCTCAGCGGTGGCGGCAAGCTTGATGAATTCTGCTTCTTCGTATATTAAATTCATTAATCGTCCAATCCCTGCTAATGCCAGGCTCTGGGCGATGTGCAGCCGTCATAAGAGCGTGTCTAAAAGCAATCAAAAACACGAATAGCACACTTCAAAAAGAGGTCAGACGGCAATACTAATTAATCTGGTTTCAAACAGCAGAAGGGAGCGGCGGATGTTTTTTAGCTGTCTTTCGACCTCGCAGGACTCACTGCCCAGCAGTGGTGAAGCAGGCAAATTCTGCGGCCGGGACTGAAAACGAAACAAGCCAATGTTGCAGTGCCCTTGTCTAGAGGGGAATTATTCGGAAGCCCGCGTACACTTCTGGTTGCCGTATCTCAAAAAGGAGCCAGTTTGGTGACGTGGTTAAGTGCGCGGACTCTAATCTGGGAGAACCTGGTTTGATTCCCCCGCTCCTCCACTTGCACCTGGCTGGATGACCTTGGGCAAGCCGTAGTTCTGATAAGAGCTGTTCTTGAAAAAGATGAGTATCTGTCAGAGCTCTCTCAGCCCCACCTGCCTCACAGGGTGTCTGTTGTGGGGAGGGGGAGGGAAAGGAGTTTGTAAGCTGCTCTGAGACTCCTCTGGGTAGTGAAGGGCGGGGTATAAATCCAATCTCTTCTCTTCTCTTCTTGTGCTGGGGAAAGGTGCAGAAAGGGGGAACTGAAATAACTGATGACTTGGAGTATCCTTCCTTATAAGGAAAAGCTGCAGAATTTGGGGCATTTTGTTTTTAGGAAAGAAATGATGAAGGGGGCATCATTATACAGTTATGCCCAGGAGTCTGGACTGCGTGACTCCCATCTTTGTCGCACGCTGGTGCTTTGTTGGTCTGAGGCTTGTGAGAGAACGCTGTTTAGTGTCAGGGTCCTTAGTCAGGTTACACAACACAGGGCTTCATGAGAAGATAACTGTTTATTGGTACATCCAGTACTAGAGACACGTGTACAGCTTGTGTCAGGAATGGCCGCCTATACAAGGGCCTCTGACATCCCCCCGGTAAGCCTAAGCCCATGGATACATCTCGCACGGGCAAAGCAAAAAGCCGTTAACTTTCCCAGCCAAGTAAAACTGCAGCTGGAGCATCTACAAGGTCAAGCAGAAGATAGCAAACAGTTGGTGAGCCAGGGAGAGCTGAGACAGAAAACGGGAGGGCCACCCCTCCACACTCCAGACCTATGACAGGGCTACCTGACATTTAGCCACTCTCAAGAGAACTTTTTCTCTCTCTCTCTCATGCTCGTTGGCAGCCCTTATCTTTAAAGGCCAGGGTTGTGCCACCCACTGGGCGCCAGGTGCCAGATGGCCAAAGGCCAGGGTTGTGCCTTCCACCCACTGGGCGCCAGGTGCCAGATGGCCTGGCTCATCCAAGTGTTCGGGGTAGCTTAATTAATGATTATTTGACTGACAGTCGGCACGTAGAGGTGGGGTGTCAAACATGCGGCCTGAGGGCTGGATGAGGCCGCAGTGGAACTGGCTGTCTTCCGCTTCTTCTTCCAGTTCTGCTGCTGCTGCGTCATCGTAGGTTTGCAGCTCACGGATGCACACCTGAACAGCATGCTCAAGATTGCAAGAGCACAGACATTTTGATGCAATAATTCAGAGCAGGAGGTGCCAGTTATCAGACACTGTTAAATGAACAAAATATTGCAAGAGGGCTGATGTTTTAAGCATGTTTTTTATTTTACGTTAAAAACCTTTGTGTCTGTGTCCTTTATAAAGTTTGCATCTCCACTACCTGGCATAACATTTTATGACACCCATGGCCCAGCCCAGCAAGGTCTCATTTATGTCAGATCTGGCCCTCATAACAAATGAGTTCGACACCCCTGACTTAGGGTATAAGACACCTAGTTTTAGTGATGCACATGGTCTCGGATCCTGGCAGGCTTCACGTTGTGTGTGTGCGCTCAAGGCCCAGCTGATGGGAGCTCAGCCTACATTTTCTGTCAGTTTGAGGGTTTATTAAGAACCTCATTATAAGCAAACCTGGATCTTGCGTATCGTTTTACTTGGGATTTCGTCGAACCTGGGACACGAGGGGTGGAGGGAGTGGATCGAGTAGACTTTGTCCTCCTTTCTCCTGGACCATACAAGAGAATTTCAGGAGGGAAATGAGCTTGTGTTTCATAGATTACAGCAAAGCTTTTGACCGTGTTTATCCTGGAAAGCTACGGCTGGTTGTGAAACGACGTCTGACTGTTCTGATGCGCAGCCCATGCGCTGGATAAGAGGCTGTTGTTAGCACAGTTAGCTTTGAGACCAGGAGCACCTTAGAAACACACAGAAGTTCCAAGGTGTGAGCTTTTGCAGGTCAGCACTCCCTTTCTTAGACTCAGTAGAATAGAAGTGGAGATCTGAGTCCTGAGAGCCAGTCTGGTGTAGTGGTTAGGAGCGCGGACTCTAATCTGGGAGAACCGGGTTTGATTCCCCACTCTTCCACATGCAGCTGCTGGTGTGACCTTGGGTCCGTCACAAGTTCTCTCAGAGCTGTTCTCTCAGGAAGAAGAAGAAGAGATTGGATTTATACCCCGCCCTTCACTACCCAAAGGTGTCTCAGAGCGGCTCACAAACTCCTTTCCCACAACAGACACCCTGTGAGGTAAGTGGGGCCGAGAGAGCTCTTGATAGAAACTTGATAGAAACTGCTCTTTCTCAAGGACAGCTCTTATCAGACTATGGCTTGCCCAAGGTCATCCAGCCAGGTGCAAGTGGAGGAGTGGGGACTCAAACCCGGTTCTCCCAGATTAGCGTCCGCGCACTTAACCACGACACCAAAGTGGCTGTGGAGCAGTTCTTGAGAGAGCTGTCTCCGCCCCACCTACCTCATAGGGAGTCCGTCGTGGGGAGGGGGAGGCTTAATGGGACCCCCCACGCACACGCACAAGTGAACACAGCGTGCTGTGCAGCCGAGCATCCTACGTGGAAGATCAGATTGTTCTCTGTGGTCGAGAGGTTTAAATTCCACGTTGGTGTTTGAGCCTCAGTTCCTGCCCGGTGTGTTTTGTGCTTGCCGTTGGAGCACCGTCTCCCTTTCCCACCCACCCCCTCCTCACGCCCAGTACTGACAGTCTGTGTTAGGATACGTAATGGCATGCATTAAAAAAAAAGATTTCAAATGGTAGCCATATTGGCCTACAGTAGAACAGCCAGGTTCAAGCCCAGCGGCGCCGTAGAGAGATTTCCAGGGTACGAACTTTCGGCGGGTCTGATGGAGGGAGGACCCACGCTCGAAAGTCCACACCCCGAAAATCTGGCTGGTCTCTAAGGCGCAAATTAATACCCCTTAAAGCACCGTGTAGTAAACAATAATAAACAATGTTATCTTAGATCAGGGGTGTAGAACACATTTGTTACGAGGGCCGGATCGGACATAAATGAGACCTCGTTGGGCCGGGCCATGTGTGTCATAAGATGTAATGCCAGGTATAAACTTTATAAAGGACTGACACCTCTTGCTTTGAATTATTGCATCAGAATGCCTGTGCTGTTGCAATCTTGAGCATGCTGTTCAGGTGTGTATCTGTAAGGGGCAACCCTACGATGATGTGGCAGCAGCAGATCTGGAAGAAGCAGCAGAAGACAGCCAGTTCCATTGCGGGCCTGAGAGAAGCCCTCTGGGGGCCTGATTTGGCCCCCGGGCCGCATGTTTGACACCCTTGTCTTAGATCAACTCGAAACTTTTGTTTTTTCTATTTCGGTATGTTGGTATTTTCAGCACTAATTCATTATATCACAGTCACAATAACC
>NW_015173821.1:0-1377 GCF_001447785.1 Gekko japonicus
TGGTCTCCCACCTAAGTACTAACCGGGGCCAACTCTATGAAATCAGGCTAGCCTAGAGATGTAAAATTTCCGGAAATTTTGAAGCTCGGAAAAAAACCCCAGTTTTTTTCCGTTTCCCCCCAGAAAAAAAACGAAATTTTCGGAAAAATTGAAAAGAAATGCTAGATTAGCATTTATTTTGTCTTTTCTAGATTGAAAGTCATTCTGCTACTTTAGGAACATAAAATATGACTATGGACATTTTTACCTGGCATGAAATTATCATATCTAGCATATTAAAAATATAGTGTATCCAAACAATTATTAAAAACAGAATACCCACCCACATGCAAAAACAAAACTGAAACCTTTTTATTTTCTTCTGACAATCGCACCTCCTAAAGGAAGAAAGGCAACTTGTTCTTGCATTGGAGAGTTCAGTTTGTAACCTAGGACCTCAGTGCACAGAAATTAGATCAATCTGATACCATATCTTTTATTCATCATGTTAAAATAAAACGTTCCATAATCAATTTTTTTTCTTTTCTTTTTTCAATTTTTTGGAAAAAAACAAAAAGGCTTCAGGAAAAAAAAACGGGGAAAAAACGGTTTTTTCCTGAATTTTTCCGGTTTTTTCCCCGAGCCTTCACATCTCTAGGCTAACCTGGGCCATCCTTCTGTTGTCCTACATGTACTACCAGGAATTATAATCCTTATATCTAACAGCCAAGGGCTGAGTACCACGCAGATGCCCTGGCTACAATGTAGTGTTTTGCAACCTTTGGGAACCTCCAGGTTTCGAGAAAGCAAAGTTGGTTTGTTTTTAACGTTGGTGTATGGCATTTTTGGGGCTGCGGTGGCTCAAGTGGTTAAGACGCTGAATCGCAGAACGGAAGGTCGGCAGTTCAGCAGTTCGAGACCCGAGTGCCGCAAGATGGAGTGAGCTCCCGTCTCTGGTCCCAGCTCCTGCCAACCTGGCAGTTCGAAAGCAAGAAACTGCAAGTAGATAAAGCCAGTACCGCTATGGTGGGAAGGTAACAGCGTTTTGTGAGCCTCGGCGTCTAGTCATACCACGGAAACGTCTCTGGATAGTGCTGGCTCTTCGGCTTGGAAACGGAGATGAGCACCGCATCCCTAGAGTCGGATTTGACTGGCTTTCGAGCAAGGGTAGCCTTTACCTTTACCTATAGCATTTTTGGGGGGAAAGATAAAAGCATTGTTTGTGCATGTTGCCAACATTAAAAAAGAGTTCCAAGATCGCTATTACTATGCAATAGCAACCCAAAAATGGTGCCCAAGGGAAGAAGAGGTGAGGGAAGAGGACAGCAGAGCTGGTGCCACAGGGCAGAAGAGATGGGCATGCGGGGGGGGGGGGGGGGCAGGGGCGGGGTGGGGGGA
>NW_015173821.1:1548-1694 GCF_001447785.1 Gekko japonicus
ACGCCCAGCAGGAACTCATTAGCATAATAGGCCACACCCAACAGCAGGAACTCATTAGGATTGGCTACATTAGGGGTGTGTGGCCTAACATGCAAAGGAGTTCCTGCTACAAAAAAAAGCCCTGGGTTTGGACAACAAACAAGGTG
>NW_015173821.1:2617-8278 GCF_001447785.1 Gekko japonicus
CAATCTAAGTGCCTTCAGGTACAAAGTACATAGCACAAGAACTGATGGGGCGCCCACTCACCTGTGTTCCACAACAATATTTTTTTGCAAGGAACAGAGTGCAAAGGAGGTGGGGAGGGGCCAAGATTTGTTTTCATTATGTAAGAGCCATGGCCTTACATAGCCCCACACTTTTGCAAAGCTGAAAGGAGGAAAACTTAGTCCTTCGATCTCCATTACACCTTAAGAACATAAGAGAAGCCAAATGTTGGATCAGGCCAGAGGCCCATCCAGTCCAACACTCTGTATCACACAGTGGCCAGAAATACCAGGTGCCATCAGGAGGTCCACCAGTGGGGCCTGGACATTAGAAGCCCTCCCACTGTTGACCCCCTCCCCCAAGCACCAAGATGACAGAGCATCACTTGCCCCAGAGTCCCTATCTATACCTTGTGGCTAATAGCCACTGATGGACCTCTGCTCCATAGGCTTATCTAATTCCCTTTTGAAGCCGTTTGAATGGTCTCCTGCTGTGAGGTAGGCTCAGCTAACTGAAGCTTCAGTTTGAACCCTGGTCTCCTAAGATCTTAGTCCTGCATTCTAACCGCCTCGCTTTGCTTTTGCCATTTTCTCTCTATTTTAAACTACTGTTTCCCCCCACCCTTAAATTGAAGCCGTTTGAATGGTCTCCTGCTGTGAGGTAGGCTCAGCTAACTGAAGCTTCAGTTTGAACCCTGGTCTCCTAAGATCTTAGTCCTGCATTCTAACCGCCTCGCTTTGCTTTTGCCATTTTCTCTCTATTTTAAACTACTGTTTCCCCCCACCCTTAAACGGTACTTGAAAGGGTTGTCGGAGAGAGAGAGAAATAGTGGGCTGAGTCATCTGGGGCGTTGCTCCCTTATTGATAAGGTGCTTGATAACGTCTGCACTACTTCTTTCGATAGCTGAGAACACCCACAAAAATACTAATTAAAAAAATAAGAATCTCAAGAGCACAAGGCAAGGAAAGCGGGAGGGAGGAATCCAAATAAGGGACTGTTCTGCGGTTGACTAGTGACAGGAAACCAACATAGCCTCCAGGACATTAGAACCAGAACCTACTAAGAAAGGGACCCAAGAGAAAAGATGGACAGGCAGAAGGCATTACAGGGGAGAGGTTCTGAAGGGATGATGATGTCAGTAGAAATGGGTAAAAATAGGGGAACGATGGAGACTGGAGGGGGTCTTCTGCTTGGATATACAAACCCTTTTCAAGTTGCTGCTGTGAGCCTTCAGACCATAAAAGGAGGAATCCTCTACTCCTGGGCTCAAATTGGCAGATTTTTCTCAGGTACTTCTTTCCAAGATTTCTTATAGCCCTCCCAAGACTAGGGCCTATCTCAGTGATCCCAGTAGGGCTACTATTCTCTCTTCAGGTGTGGGGAATCCCCGCTCTGAGTTCGGAGTGGAAGTGGGAGAAAAATAAACAAGAAAAGCCATCAGCCCCATGGCATGACATCACGTCCAGGGAAAAGCTGAAAGTGACATCAGTCCTCTTTAGAAAGCTCAGAAAACTGTACGGTTTTATGAAAAGGGTTCCAGTGATTCCTAGAGAGGACTGGCATCACTTCCAGGGTTTCCCCAGAAGTGACATCACACAGTTGCCTACAGGAACCCTCAGATCCATGCCACCCTCATGTCTCCTGTGAGCCTTCAGACCATAAAAGCAGGAACCCTCTACTCCTGGGCTCAAATCGGCAGATTTTTCTCAGGTACTTCTTTCCAAGATTTCTCATAGCCCTCCCAAGACTAGGGCCTATGTCAGTGATCCCAGTAGGGCTACTATTCTCCCTTCAGGTGTGGGGAATCCCCGCTCTGAGCTCGGAGTGGAAGTGGGAGTAAAATAAACAAGAAAAGCCATCAGCCCCATGGCATGACATCACGTCCAGGGAAAAGCTGAAAGTGACATCAGTCCTCTTTAGAAAGCTCAGAAAACTGTACGGTTTTATGAAAAGGGTTCCAGTGATTCCTAGAGAGGACTGGCATCACTTCCAGGGTTTCCCCAGAAGTGACATCACACAGTTGCCTACAGGAACCCACAGGTCCATGCCACCCTCATGTCTCCTGCTGGCTGCCTGGGCAGCCATAGGAGTCGGTTCATTTGTGTCCTTCCCAGCTGTCATTTTTACCCGGCCAGCACGTTCAAAATGAAGCCCATATATGTGTGGGCAGGGCTATTTTGGGGGCGGAACGCACAGGAACGGCGTTCCGGCTGGCTCCCAAGTCGGCCACGCCCAGCAGGAACTCATTAGCATAATAGGCCACACCCAACAGCAGGAACTCATTAGGACTGGCTACATTAGGGGTATGTGGCCTAACATGCAAAGGAGTTCCTGCTCCAAAAAAAGGCCCTGGGTTTTGACAACAGACAAGGTAAACAGAATAAGAAGCAAAAGGTGGGTGTGGCTGGATGACCACACTTCTGGTAACATGTGGGTGCGGCCCAATGTGCTAATAAGCTGTGCTGTCAGGGGTGTGGCCCAATATGCTAATGAGTTCCTGCTGTTGGGTGTGGCCTATTATGCTAATGAGTTCCTGCTGGGCTTTTTCTACAAAAAGAGCCCTGTGTGTAGGGTTTGGAGTTGCGCGCTGAAAGGCACACAGAAAATTGTAAAACAAAGTTTGAGCCCACTGGCACCTTTAAGACCAACAATGTTTTTATTCATGGTATAAGCTTTCGTGTGCTTATACCATGAATGAAACGTTGATCTTAAAGGTGGCACTGGACTTAAACTTTGTTTTACAATTGTCTATATACCTTTCAGTGCACAACTCCTGGTATAAGCACAGGAAAGCTTGTACCGTGAATAAAACATTATCGGTCTTAAAGGTACCACTGGACTCAAACTTTGTTCTACTGCTTCAGGTCAACATGGCTACCCCACCTGAGAAAACTGTAAGATAGAGACCTAATGTAGTACATACATCTCCTTTATTTAACCTCTGTATCCTGTGACCAGGGCTGCGGTGGCTCAAGTGGTTAAGATGCTGAACTGCAGGCTGTGGAAGGTCGGTAGTTCAGCAGTTCGAGACCCGAGTGTGCCGCATGACGGAATGAGCTCCTGTCTCTGGTCCCAGCTCCTGCCAACCTAGCCGTTCGAAAGCAAGAAATTGCAAGTAGATAAATAGTTACCACTTCGGTGGGAAGGTAACAGCGTTCCGTGCGCCCCGGCGTCTAGTCATGCTGGCCACATGACCACGGAAATGTCTTTGGACAGCGCTGGCTCTTCGGCTTGGAAACGGAGATGAGTACCGCATCCCTAGAGTCGGATTCTACTGACTTTTGAGCAAGGGAAACCTTTACCTTTACTATCCTGTGACACTCCAATCTGCTATGTTAAGTAGCCCACAACACTGCACAAAAGCAGCCGGGCTTGGTCTGCTCCAGAGAACCAAGACCTATCATCACTCTATGCATTGCTATGGCAACTATGTGCATGTGAGCAAAAAGCTTCTGAATGAATTTCTTAAGCATGCACATGAAGAATTCCATAAACCTGAAAACTGTGTGATTCTGTACACTCAGAAAACTCATCTGTACATTCCACAAGACTCAAGTGTGTTCAGTAATCCGAAATACTACAGGATCTTACCTCCCAAATACCACAATTTTCAGAAATTTCAAATCTGTACAGACTTGCTGTTGTGTTTGGAACCCCGAGAAAGTATTCTTTCAGCCCCTTGGAGGTCAGTGGTCCCAAGCTGATCATTTCTGGAGGAGAGGGATCCTATGCTGAGTCCGAAATTCTGGAGCTCAGGGAGAAGGGTGGGACTGGCCTGTCGTCTATCAGAGAGCATGACAGGATGCAGATGGGTGGGAAACGAAAACAGCTCTGGGCGAGGGCATGACTAAGCGAAGAGATGCCTTCATTTTGTTTTGATTGCCATCTCTGCCAATCCGAAAGGAAAATATCAGCCTTATGAGCAGAGACAGTCCAGGGCCAGCTGCCAAAACGGTAGGCTTAAAGAGCACTCAGGTCTCACTCCACAGGGAACGTTCTAAAAGAGCAGCGTGATATTTGTTTTGCATGCTGGAACATCACGTGGCGCTTTGTTGTTGTTGCATAAGCTCGCGGAGAACAGTGTGGGGGGTGGTACTTCACTAGGCCGAAATCATAGACGGGGTTATGTAATTTTAGACACTGGACTTAATGGTCTTGTGTGGGCACTCCTTTAGATGAGGTAAGGTGATAAGGGAACAGACTGCTTTTGGGGGGCCTTCTGAAAAGCTTGTGAACTGGGACCCTTGACGCACACCCTAGAATCTGGCCCTGGTGGTGTAATTCATTCCAGATGTCATTATTTGAATGGGCAGGGGTCATTTCCTGCAGGAGCGCACAGGAGCGGAGCTCTGGCAGTAAAGAGCCCAGGGGGTGGGCACATGCAACAAGCCCCACCCCCTGCTCCCAGCAGCCCTCAGTCAGAGCAAGAAGCAGCCAGGTAAGCTGCAGAGCCCCCCCCCCAGGCCCCCTGGTCCAAAACAGTCCAGTGACACCTTTAAGACCAAGTTTTATTCAGGTACAAGCTCTCCCTCCTCTGCGAGGACAGATCTGCACGTTCCCCCCCCCACCTCAATAGCTAGCAATCCAAAACAGTCCAGTGGAGCCTGAGTGGTGGGTGTTGCCTTCTGACACACTTCCGGTGATGTCAGGGGGTGAGGCATATGCAAATAAGTTATGCTAATGAGCTCCTGCACCTCTTTTTCTACGAAATGACCCCTGTGAATGGGAATATCTCATTAGCAGTTCTACTAGTTGTTAAGGTTCTAGGTGAGGCCCGGAGTTCTCCTGGAATGGTAGCTGGTCTCCAGACTACAGAGGCCTGTTTCCCTGGGGGAAATGGCAACTTTGGTGGCTGAACTCTTATGGCATCACATCCTCGCTGAACGTAACCACCTCACCGTGCTCCACCTCCAGATCTCCAGGAATCCCCCAAGGCAGAGCTGACAACCCTGGGGCAAGAGAGTCCCTCCAGGAGCAGTGGCATGGAAATACCAGCCACCTCTTGGTGCTGAAGGCGGTCTTGGAGTCAGACGTGGCTTTCTCCGCATTGCAATCTCACATTTATGGGACAAGGCAAACTGAAGGCCTTTCGCCAATCAAAAGGGAAAGTCAAAGGTGGATTTTCTTACTCTTCCCCCTCCATGTTCTCACATCTAGCCAGACTTCTCTGGTGGCATGGAAGGGTTTCCAAGAGGGCTCCAAAACTGCACGCATGTACTGTGTTCCAGCTCCTGCCAACCTAGATAAATAAATGGAGCTGCGGTGGCTCAAGTGGTTAAGATGCTGAACTGCAGGCTGTGGAAGGTCGGTAGTTCAGCAGTTCGAGACCCGAGTGTGCCGCGTGATGGAGTGAGCTCCCGTCTCTAGTTCCAGCTCCTGCCAACCTAGCAGTTCGAAAGCAAGAAATTGCAAGTAGATAAATAGGGACCACTTCAGTGGGAAGGTAACAGCGTTCCGTGCGCCTTGGTGTTTAGTCATGCCGGCCACATGACCACGGAAACGTCTTCAGACAGCTCTGGCTCTTCGGCTTTGAAACGGAGATGAGCACCGCAACCCTAGAGTCAGATTCGACTGGCTTTTTAGCATGGGAACCTTTACCTTTTAAATAGGTACCACTTCGGTGGGAAGGTAACAGCGTTCT
>NW_015173821.1:8938-14389 GCF_001447785.1 Gekko japonicus
CGCCTTGGTGTTTAGTCATGCCGGCCACATGACCACGGAAACGTCTTCAGACAGCTCTGGCTCTTCGGCTTTGAAACGGAGATGAGCACCGCAACCCTAGAGTCAGATTCGACTGGCTTTTTAGCATGGGAACCTTTACCTTTTAAATAGGTACCACTTCGGTGGGAAGGTAACAGCGTTCTGTGCGCCTTGGTGTTTAGTCATGCTGGCCACATGACCACGGAAACGTCTTCAGACAGCGCTGGCTCTTCGGCTTTGAAACGGAGATGAGCACCGCAACCCTAGTCGGACTCGACTGGCTTTCGAGCAAGGGAACCTTTACCTTTACTGTGTGTAGAGGCATCCTAGGATGCTTACACTGGGCTGGTGCCATCTTGGATGAGTAACCTAGTTGCACACCCGCAGTAGTATCTTGGAGGCCCATCTCCTCACCCTGACACTGAGATGAAGTTAGGGTTTAGGGGCAGCATCTTTAGGATAAAAGAAATCTAAACTTTTCTGCCTCTCTGCTGTACTCACAAATTCATTGGCCCATTATCAGTAGGCATTCCTTGTGGAACATGCTGCCTAGTGAATGAGCTCCCACCCATGATGACCTTTACAAACAGATGAGAACCGTCATCCATCTAACTGGAACAAAACCCATCCATCCATGTCTGGAAATTCAGGGGGTGGGGATGGGGTCGATAAAACTCCAGGTTTCACTGCTTGTCTCAGGCAACACAAAGGAGGGCAGGGGTGTCAAACACCCAGCAGGCCATAATACACCCAGCATTTCGCTTGACAGCTCAGAATTGTGCAGACTTTGTTCATCACTGTGACCATTTACATCTGGGGAGGATTATTGTGGATCTTGTTATTTCTCTGTTAAGTTACAGGTGTGTATGTAAATGCAGCCCTGATGCCTTCCCAGAGAGCCAGTTTGTGGGGTGGGGTACAAATCCAATCTCTTCTCTTCTTCTTCCCCATTTTGATGAGAAAAGCTCACACATCAGAAAAAGCCACTGTCCTTTAACGGGTAGCATGTCAGATTGCAAATATTAATGGATGGGCCTCCAGACCACTCTGCCCCATCACCAAGTAAACTTAACACAGAGAGGCCAACGATTTGATTATTAATGGCCTGTTAAGAGTTTCTTCCATAAAGATAGATCAAGGTGGGTAGCCATGTTGGTCTGAAGCAACAGAATGAAGTCGGAGTCCAGCGGCACCTTTAAGACCAACAAAGTTTAATTCAAGGTATGAGCTTCCGTGGGTGTGCACACTTCATCAGACAATGAAATGGAGTTACATATGATGAAGGCCCAATCTGCATCCAAAAGAAGAAGAAGAGAAGAGATTGGATTTATACCCCGCCCTTCACTACCCAAAGGAGTCTCAGAGCGGCTTACAAACTCCTTTCCCTTCCCCTCCCCACAACAGACACCCTGTGAGGTAGGTGGGGCTGAGAGAGCTCTTGACAGAAACTGCTCTTTTTCAAGAATAGCTCTTGTCAGAGCTACGGCTTGCCCAAGGTCATCCACCAGGTGCAAGTGGAGGAGTGGGGAATCAAACCCGGTTTTCCCAGATTATAGTCCGCGCACTTAACCACTACACCAAACTAGCATTGGCTCCGCTGTCTTACCAAAGCCACACTGGAACAGAAATTCCTGTCTACATTGCGTGCCGTTTTCACTCTGATTATCGAATTTTATGGCAGTGTCCAGACTGCATGCTGCTTTCACTTCGTGTGATCTCTTGGTTTCATGGTGGCTGTCTGCATAGATTTATGGCCGTTTTATGGCCATTCAGGGATGACTCTGCGACTCTGCAGTCAGTATGGTATTGGCCTGGGGTATTTGAAAGTGGGTTTGAGCCGCAGTGTGGGTTTGGTACAACAACGAAGCAAATGCTAGATGCAGATTGGGCTGAAGTGTGCCGGCACACGAAAGCTCACACCTTGAATAAAACTTTGTTGGTCTTAAAGGTGCCCCACTGGGCTCCAACTTTGTTCTATGGCTTCAGACCAACATGGCTACCCACCTTGGTATATCTTTATGGAAGGCACTACATTAAGCCATGTGGAATGAAACTACGGTCCCCGTCACACGGGAAGATTGGATCTGCAAGAGGGACGGATCGGGGGCACATCAAGTGGGCACGATTACACAGCAACATCTGGGAAGTGGCGCGCACCCGTCCCCGATCTGTCTCTTCCAGCCGAAGATGCGGATTAAAAAAAACCCTAGAAAACACTAGTACCTACCAGAAAATCCGCTGCAGGGACGGCCGTCTGATCGCTGGCACGCTCGTCTCTCCCGCAGCATGTGAGGTCCTGCCGAACTGCGCATGCACAAGCATGCACAGCTGTCTGGCCTCACTCTCTGGTCTGTGGCTTCCTCCCAGCATCTGATCGTGCCGGGAGGACCTGCGTGGCAGCTGGGGGGATCTGTTTGATCCCGCCGTCACGCTTCTCTTTTGATGCGGCTCAAAAAAGCACACCTTGAATAAAACTTTGTTGGTCATAAAGGTGCCACTGGACACTCTAACTTTGTTGTGTTAAGTGCTTGTTAATTTATTGGCTGTTCGCCACCGGTGAGGTAAATAACTGACGCTGATAACATCTGCCCCTGGCCGTGCTGTGGAGACAATCTTGCCATCTCCCCTGCCCTGGTATTGAACCCATCATAACATTGTTCACTTGTATATAACCAAGGAAGAGTCCAGGGCTAAACAAAATCGGTATCTTATTTATTTCCCCGTAGGGGAAAATAAAGGTGTTGGTGTTCAGGAATAAACTGACTACGATTACAGCTCTGGGGAAAACTTGGAGAAACAGTGTCACTAATGAATAAGCGGTTACAGAGATACAGAGAGAGAGTTTCAATGACTAAACAGGAGTTTTCCTTGGCTGTCCAAGCCCTGCTGAGGTGTGTGTTTGTGTGGAGGGCCTACATGGCTTGCCGGTTTCCTTGCCTCATTCCCAAATCCATGTGCTCACCACAGATTCTAAGTTAGATCACAGATACTGCCCATGCTCTCTCACTGCTACGCGGGGACTGTGCTTCGACCCAGTATGCTCTGAGCATGCGCCAACATTGTGTATGCTTCTGACTGTACAAGAGTGAGAGCAGCCCACATATATGCAAAAAAAAATGCTGCTGATTCTGCCCGTGGTGACCGTTGGGTGCTGGTCAAACCCAGTGATCCAGTCCGTGGTCAGCATGTGTCAACAGCAGCTGCCCAGCCAGCCACCATGTTGAATGCTGCCGATCTCACAGCAGCAAAGACATCTGGCATGCTGTTTGTGAACAAATCATCCATGCGATCATACGGAGTGATCGACGCAAAAGAAAATTGGCACCACCAGCACAGCACGATTTCTGAGCACATCATTCCTGCAGATTCGTAGCACTGCTACCTCTCAGATTCCTCCAGATGTGTGTGCACGTCAAATGCCGTCAAATCACAGCTAACATTGACACCCAGTAGGGTTTTCAAGGCAGAAGGAGGAGGAGGAAGAGGAGGAAGAGAAGGAGGAAGAGGAGGAGGAAGAGGAGATTGGATTTATACACCACCCTTCACTACCCGAAGGAGTCTCAGAGCGGCTTACAAACCCCCTGCCCCTCCCCACAACAGACACCCTGTGAGGTAGGTGGGGCTGAGAGAGCTCCGACAGAAACGGCCCTTTTCCAAGTACAGCTCTTATCAGAACTATGGCTTGCCCAACGTCATCCAGCAGGTGCATCCAGCAGAGGAGTGGGGAACCAAACCTGGATTTCCCAGAGTTTGTGCACTTAACTACTACACCAAACTGGCATGAAATGTTCAGAGGTAGTTCGCTATTGCCTGGCTTTGCGTAGGGACCCTGGACTTCCTTGCTGGTCTCCCATCCAAGCACTAACCAGGGCTGACCCTACTTAGCTTCTGAGATCAGACAAGACGAGGCTAGCCTGGGCCATCAAAGTCAGGGCTTTATATAATACAGCAAACACAAAATGGGAAATCCTGCGTTTGCCACCTGGTATGTTCTTCCCTCTTAAGAGAAGTACAGCTGCTGATTTGCTACCAAGACGTAACTGGATTTGCAGTGCAGAATTCTGTCCATATTCCTTACCTCCTTCAAGATCTACTGAACAAAATTGCTTGTTCTTATCAGGGGTCGTTTCGTAGAAAAAGAGCTAGGGGAACTCATTAGCATAACTCATTAGCATATGCCACACCCCCTGACATCACCGGAAGTGTGTCATAAGGCCACACACCCCGCCCCCAACGATCTCGGCCGCTGGCCTTGCAACTCCACTGCCGAGCCCCATGAAGGGCCCGGCGGTGGACCTGCAAGGCCGGCGGGAGTGCAAGGAAGCCCCGCGAAGGCCCTCCCTGGCCCCAGGCAGGCAGGGGTGGGGAGAGGCAGGGAGGAAGCAACTTACCCTCCCTCTTCTCCTGCCTCCTCCTGGCTGAATGAGGGCCAGAAGCGGGGCAGCTGGAAGCGGGGGCGGGGCTTCGTCATGTGCCCCGCCCCCGTACCTCACCCGGGGGAACTGCGATCCCCCGCGATCCCCCCCGAAATGACCTCTGGTTCTTATCCATTCTAGCTTCCCTTTACGAGCTCCTCCAAAGCCACCTGACACTTCCCCTATTAGTGAAAACTACAGTTCAGCTTTGCTTCAGGAATATCTTGTCAGTATTTAGCAGCATGGAAAAATGAAGCCATTCAGGAGACACTAACTCTTCTCCGGCTTTGAAGCTTTGCTTTTAAGGAGCAGAGTTATTGAGTTTTCACCCTGGCAATTCGGCTCAGGAAAAGCTTTCATGTTCAGTGTGCTGCTTCAATCTCCTGGGAGTTTCCTTTAACAACACTTATAAATGAGAAAACAAGATAACTTTGGACTGCACAGCTGCGGGTTGTAGAAGGAAAAGTGTGTATCCAACCATTCGCTCCAAAGGCCAATGAAATTGAATGCATGGGGTTAATGAGATTAGATGGGGAAGAATGGAGTGTGGAACTCCTTAGTCTCTCTCACGCACAACAGCCCCTCCTCCAAATGTGCCCCCCAAACATCCTGTGTAGTTCACGATGTATTCTGAAATAAACCCATTTAGTCAAATGAGAAGGGAGAATTTCCAATAAAATACCATGACCCCAGAACCAGGGCTATTTTGGGGCAGGAACGCACGGGAACGGAGTTCCGGCTGGCTCCCAAGTTGGCCACGCCCAGCAGGAACTCATTAGCATAACAGGCCACACCCAACAACAGAAATTCATTAGGATTGGCTACATTAGGGGTGTGTGGCCTAACATGCAAAGGAGTTCCTGCTACAAAAAAAGGCCCTGGGTTTTGACAACAAGCAAGGTAAACAGAATAACAAGCAAAAGGTGGGTGTGGCTGGATAACCACACTTCTGCTAACATGGGGGTGCGGCCTAATGTACTAATGCGCTGTGCTGGCAGGGGCATGGCCTAATATGCTA
>NW_015173821.1:15408-21961 GCF_001447785.1 Gekko japonicus
GGGGCTTCGTCATGTGCCCCGCCCCCCGTACCTCACCCGGGGGAACTGCGATCCCCCGCAATCCCCCCCGAAATGACCTCGGAATATGCCACATCCTGGGGAAGTCCTGGGCCCCCTAGCCTGGCTCGCTCATGTGACAAGCGATGGGCTGAGAGCCAAGAGGTCTTCTGCTCCCGCCCTCCAGCTCATCCTTCTGGCCACGCCCAGGAAGGTAAATACCTGTAGCACCCAAATCAGAACATAGTGGAGAGATTTTCTCAGCAGCACACATACACAAATAACTTTGCAAAAGCATCACAACGATCCACCAGTTCCTGGAACTGAAAGGTTCTGACTCTGGAGTCAACAACTGCCAAAATACTTTGGACAGCTGAGCCAGACACAAACTAGCCAATGCAATGGTTGCAGCAAAAGTAATATATCTTTGCCGCCATCATTACCACTTCATAGGTCTCCACTGTCCTTCAGATTCAATTTGAGTTTCCCACCAAAGCCCTTCCAGACCTCTCTTCGTATCACCCAGCTCCACAGTAAACCAAGGCATCATCTTCTGCCTCAAGGGCCTAAGAGGTCAATAGGGGGCAACCTACTCAGCTGGTCTCTCTCTCTTGCCCTCCCTGGTTTCCCCTTGTTCTTTGTCATAGGTTCTTGTGTTCATCCGTTTTTATTGGTTCTCCCCTTCCTTAGAGAGAAGAAGATGAATGAAGAACTGGGATTACTTGAACACATGTACTCCCTAAAGGCAGTTTGTGTTTTCTAGAAATGGGGTGGTTATTTTTGTGGAGGGATGGTGTCGTCAGAATACTGTTATTCTTGTCTATCTGGATTGTATTGTTTTTTTAAAAAGAAATAATAAAATCAGAAAAAAAGAATGGGAAACCCTATTTCAGGCTACATCCTTTAGTTTTAAAGCTGCTATAAAAATATGTGTATCATGACAGGAAACTTTTTGCAGCAACTGCACAGCCATATTTCCGAAATGTGTGACTGAGTCTCCCCTAATGGTGAACATAACTTAAAATGCATTGCTCTTCCTGTCCCTTAAATACATTCAATTTTGCACCTTCTGGGTCCATTATCTTCTAAAATCTTTGTCCATTGGGTGCTCTCCTTCAGCTGGCCTACAGGTGGTTTGAGCACCAGTTCCACCCTAAGTGCCCTCATGCATGTCACAAACATGGCATAGAGAAGTGTCATGGCTCAGTGGTAGAGCACATGCTTTGCCTGAAGAAGACCTCAGGCTCAATCTCCAGGATCTTCAGTCAAAGGATCAGGTAGCAGGTGATGTGAAGGATCTGAGACCCTGGAGACCCACTGCCAGTTAGAATCAATGATGCTCAAGACAGCCAGTTTGGTGTAGTGGTTAAGAGCGCGGACTCTAACCTGGGAGAACCAAGTCTGATTCCCCATTCCTCCACATGCAGCTGCTAGTGTGACCTTGGGTCAGTCATAAGTCCTTTCAGAGCTGTTCTCCCAAGGGCAGTTCTTGAGAGAGCTCTCTCAGCCCCACCTACCTCACAGGTTGTCTGTTGTGGGGAGGGGAAAGGAAAGGGATTTTAAGCCACTCTGAGATGCCTTCAGGTAGTGAAGGGCGGGGTAGAAATCCAGCCTCCTCCTCCTCTTCTTCTTCTGTTGGCCAATGACCCAATTCAGTATAAGACAGCTTCATGGGTGCGCTTATCACTATTTGTTCTATAGAAGCCACACTTTCCATGTGCGCATGCACACCCACACAATTTCAATTCCACAGAATGGAACTAGTGTGTATGTCTGTATGTACCTTATTTATAGTCTGCCTTTCTCATTCGGACTCCAGGCGGATTGCACACAGAGTTGATACAATTGACAGGATGGGACATTCAATAAATAATGCAATAGTAAAATCGTGAAGCCATTTTTGAAAAGGGTAAAGTTAATACAAAAATTTTAAAATGAAAACGAAATAAACTCCTAAAGCGTGCAGGATTTAATTAGAAATAACTCATAGCTTATTGGAAGATTTGTGACATACTATATAGCATTAGCGGTAATGAGAATAGTTAGCTGATCCCTGAGTAATGGATGGTTTAAGATGCCTGAAACTTGGTATGAAAGTAGATAAGGATGGTGACTGGGAAAGTTAAGGAAGGACATATGTAGAGATTAACACTCAGTTATCGGTTAACGAAATGAATTTGGATATACTAGAAAATTGATTAATTGAGCTAGTTGCTGTATAGTAGCATTTTTGGTTGAACTGTCGACTTTCTGATGGTTCTATGTCTATAAGCTATTTTGTTATTGCCTATAACCTCAAAATCTAATAAATATATATTCTAAAAAAATAATAATAATGCAATAGGATTAGGGTAGCAGAACCAACCAGAAGTCTAAAAACAGAACGGACGCTAATTATTAGCATGACACGTTCAATGACACAAAATTCCATAGTAGTATCCTAGTTCCAACAAGCTATACTCTGTGGTATAGACCACAGCCCCTAACAATTTGTCCAAGTAACTTTGCGAATCATTTAGTACGGGGCTACTCTCTCGCCTAGGTAGAAAAGCCCGGTCTAGAATAACTCAGTTTTGCATAATTTGCAGAAAACCAGAAGAGTGGCAGCCTTCCTGATCTCCTCAAGCAGGCCATTCCACAAGGCGGAAGCCACAACGGAGAAAGTTATGTGTGCGGGCAGTTGTTGATTTAGGCCCTTTGCAGGTGGGCACCTGCAGAAGACCCCGTTTTGATGAGCGAAGCTGTTGTGGCACAGCAGAGGGACCTATTATTCCAGGTGCTTTTCCACGTGATCAGTCATGGAAATGGTACAACGGTTGGGGAGAAGCCAGGGAAGAAGTGACTGTTGTGCAGATCAAGAGACCTGGTAATGCACAGCTGAGGGCTCAGAGCTCCACTCATCTACCTCCTGCAGGAGCTGCTTCAGCTATCTTTTAATAGATATAGGAAATCGATAAGGCAGAAAACCTAGCAACTCAGAGCATGCTGTGAAAATTAGGACAGAATAAATGCCACGGCAACCGTACAGCGTTAGAGTCCAGCGGCACTTTTAAGACCAACAAAGGTTTATTCCAGGTATGAGGTTTCGTGTGCATGCACGCTTTTTCAAATACATTGCAATGGAAAGGTAAGGGTCAAATGTATAGATGGGCTGAACAGCAAATTAACATAGATGCTTTAAGGCCCCGGTCACACGGAGAATTTGCCGCGCGAAAGGCATGAATGTCGGGCGGATTTTCGGGGCGCAATCACACTGCAACATCTGGGAAGCGTAGCGTATCCGTGGCCAACCCGTGGCATCCCGCCGAAGATGCGGAGTTTAAAAAGTACCAGGGAAAGTGCACTAGTATCCGGAAAACGCAGTGTCTGATCGTGGGAGCACTAGTATCCCGTGGCATCCGGCGCCCGTCCACATCCCGTCGCAAACCAGATGTTTTTCGTAAGCGCATGTGCACAAACACAAAACTGAAAGCAGTGCCACTCCGTGGAACTGCGCATGCGCACAAACACGAAACGCTTGTGTGATCGTGCCGCGACACTTCTTTGCCACGCTGCAGCATCGCCCTGTGACCGCCAGTTAACAGCCTAAGCACGGAGACTCAGGGGACTGTGTGATTGGGCTACCGCGCTTTATTTTGCTCCGGGGCGAACAGCCACGCCTCCCCCCCCCCGCGTTATCTGGCCCATGTGACCAGGGACTAAGATATGCAAAATCAAAACTAAATAATAAGCTAAGGTTATAAGGTCAACCGTTGTTTTGATTTAATTAAGGGGGGGAAATGATGGCAAAGTAATAAATATGTCAAAATAGGGGATAGATGTGAAAAGGCATCTTTTGCAATTGTGGGAAGTAAACTAAGAATCACCATTCATCTCCTCTCAGGTGTGGAAGGAACTTCACAGCTTTTTATCAGCACATCTTGGCATGTGTGTGTAACAGCTGAGATGCTTGTACGGCCTTGCTATTGCACTTCCACAACAAGTGTTGCTTTGTTTACTGCCCCTTGCCGATAAGTGGGGCATGAAGTCCCGGCTTGATGTCCACAGAGTCACAGGTTCAAGACCTGCTTTGAGTTTTGGCACTGACACCATAGCTAAAAGACACAGTCCCCTTAGGCCTCCATACCCATGGCTTTCACACCGAGGCGGTCCATTGGGGAGCTATGAGCAAACTGTCAAGGTGGGAGTGGGACATCTTCTCAGACGGTCTCTAAATGGGACAAATCACCCTTTCTTCCTCCTCCCTGAACGAAACACCATGAATCGTGATAGTCAAGGGGAACTTGTTTGTATGCTGCATTGCCTTCGAGTAGCAAACGCTGGAGATGAACAACAGAGAGCAGCCGTCGCCTTCCTCCTGCAAGCCATGGCAGAACCCAGTTTTGCTTCCTTGCAGGATCAAAGCCCTTCCTTGCTGGAGAGCTTCTGGAATTCTTGGTGTGAGGTTGTCTAAGAAGCAGCACGCGGGAGAGCGCTGTCCCAAACCAAATTTAGATAACAAAAAAAAAATGGTTTCTGTCAAAAAGGAGCAGGATGCAGAAAGACAGCTGTAAGAGGCTAGCCTGGCATCCGCAATATGGTGCCCGTTGGCACCATGGCACCCGCCAACACCTTTCCTGGTGCCTGCCAAGTGTTTCTAGGAAATGGGTGGGGCCGGGTGGGGCTCCTGCCTAGCAGGGCTTCTTCTTGGCCCTTTGAAATCTGATTGGCTGCAAAGATTAAAATAATTCTGCTTTGGTGACCGCGGCCACCGTAGTGTTGGTTGTATTCTGTCTCACTCCTCTTCCCCAGTGCGTGTTTGTGTGTGTGTGTGTGTGTATACATATCTTTCCCCCTGCACTTGGGCTTCCTGTATGTGTGTGGCCCCACCTCTGGAGGCAGCCATTTTGTAGTTGGCTCCACCTCCTAAGGCAGCCATTTTGTGGTCGCACGAATGCTATGTCAGAATTCCAAAGGTGTACACAGGCTGAGAAAGGTTGAGGGCCCCTTGGGCTAGCCAGATAAAGTGGGGGAGAAATGTCTTGCCAATACCACCACTGGCTCCACTCCACCCCACCTTGCTCAAGTTCACTACAACAGGCATTCGAATACACGCCAAAGACACTGATGCAAATTCGCTGGGCATGTGGAAGCCTACTTCTTTATCTCAATCATTGGCTGAAGATGGGTTTTTTTTTTTAAAGGGTTTTTAGGGGTTGTTTCAAGAATCAAATGGACTAAGGACAGCGGATCAGCCAGATTCAGAAAAGTATGCCAACAATTCTCTTTTCTAGTGTTTGATGGGAAGGGACTGCTTTCTACACTGTCTGTCATTCTAAACAACATCAGATACTTCAAAATACATTAAGGAGAGGAAGGAGGCAAGAGACCCATCGTGGCTTATTTATAGAAAACCAAGGCTATTCAAATCTGCCAGGTGAGCCTCGAAGCACTCAACCCTCCGCTCCGATTATAGTTTCCATCCCCATCAGCACATCTTGGCATTGATTGCAATCCACAGAACCAAACGTTTGTGTGACTTCTAGCCTCTGGGTAACAGTATTGACTCTTCTTTGCCCAGCCAAGCAAAGAAACCTCCTTATATCACGGCCGGAGCCTTTGGGACTACTGTAGCCTTGACTCTTGCCATTAAAACTCTTCTGAAAAAGTAAACTCTGAGGTGCCACAAAGAACGCGGACGGCTTAAACAGAAGACTTTATAAAACTGATCTGTAAATCCAAATATATTGTTAATGTTAAAAATGTTAAAATTCCAACTGAATCAGCGGTCCCACGGTTGTCAGGAAGACGGGAGCCAAAAATTGAATGGTGTTGATAAGGGGGGAGCCACCAACCATATCTATTCATTCCATGCCATGGGTGTTCCATAAGTGTCAAGCTTCAGTTTCGTTTCTTTATGATTTACTTCACTGCTTGCCATAGTATTGGGGGGAGGGAATTCCTGAGGGGAGTGTATGGGGTGCCTTTATAATTCACTTCACTGCTTGCCATAGTATTGGGGGGAGGGAATTCCTGAGGGCGTATGGGGTGTTGAGAGTGAATTTGTAGTAGCCATAACCAATGCTCCCTCTAAGCTGTGGAGTCTTGTGAGCAAAAATTCTACTTTGTGAGCTACCGGCATTAAAATTGTGAGCAAGCGATTTGGCTGCTGCATAAACTAGTTCACCTTGGAGCCGTCCTTCCTGAGCTGAGACAAAAATGTGTGAACTGGAGGCTAAAAAACTGTGAGCTAGCTCACGCTAACTCAGCTTAGCGGGAACACTGGGCCCATAACCATTTCTTTAAGCTGTGCCCCAACACCAGTTCCCATGAGAGCTGACCTTGAAGACTCTTCTGCCATGCTAGAATAAATAAGGCACCTTATATCTGTCAGGGTTGCCATAGTGACGTAGGGGCTGGATTATGACCTATGCATGAGATGTGGGGTGTTAATTGCCTTACCTATAACTGAGGATTTTTTGAGCTTTTTCTCAGTTCTGACACAGACCATGTTTCTAAAAGTAAGCATATCTCAATAAGCTACCACTGCTTAAGTGTGCTGTGGAGAGTGTCTTGA